>NC_141070.1:21846216-22041216 GCF_041138505.1 Cibotium barometz
CCCTCACCCTTTGCAAGGCGTAACCGTTGAAATCCTCTAAGGGAAGCCCGGATCGCTCCAATCTACCATGGGATCCAATAGAAAAAGTGAGCAAACCATTGCCCTCATTTGTGCAATGGACAGCCACTAGAATATCATGTCTAGTAAACACCCCTAGCCACATTGGGGGAGTCAGGTCTCGGATATAGGAGTTAGCAACTCCTGAGGGATAGCCGATGTCAATGTTGTTGTTTAATTGACTTCAATTCAGCTCCTCAAATTAAGTACTTTTGATGAGTCTTGACCCATCAAGGTTTATAGGTTAAAAGAAATGTAAAAATCTGGTCACAAAACTCCAACAACTCTTGAGAATACGTTATATTTAAAGAGACTAAACTCCATCTAAAGCATGGAAGAATTCTTAAGATGGGTCCATAGTTGTTTCTAACCTTTTTGCAAGGTCAATTTTAGTTGGAGATCTTTCCTCTAGTGTGATGAATGGATATTTGGATCATGAGCATATCTAGGAAGGGTAGGATAGACATAATTCCTTACACTCTACACTCGTGGATCCAATCATGAGCAAATAGGTGAGAATGTTTACGTTTGTGACACGAATTTGCACATTTAAACATCCGTCGAACTTAACTATAGTACAATGCAAACTATGAGCCTTTGCATTCAAAAGTTTGTCATGAGATGAACAAGCTAGTGTTTTGTAAAAAGAGTAAGGCTGGTGAGGGGGGGTTAAACATAAAGTAATGTGATTATAAGGCATCGTTTAGAAGGGCATGACTTAGTGGTTTTTTTTTAATTGTAGTGTGATACAATGGGAAAAAAGCATTGTTGTAGAGTAAACAGCTTGGAGTTGGTGGTAAGCTTGGAGGGTGGAGCCATCTAGCCTTGTCAACATGAAGACACTTGTCACGTTTTTGTGTCGGCAACTAACCAGGATTGCAGAAAGGTATTTCAAGTAGAAGAACTGACTAAGAAGGCATGCTTCAACACTCATTAGCATTAATCACAAGCAAGTATTCTGCCACCTTTTATACTATAGCTTCATTAAGAATATGATAATCACCCACTTTAGGACAATATAAAGCATGCCTTTCACAAGCTTTAATCAATGAGAAAATTGGAGAATTCATTTAACCGCCACCAAGCAAGCAACGGCATTGATTGGCTTCATGCATGCAATTTATGGAAACATTTATTAGAGTTCTAGGTCTTTGTTTGTTAAGAGACCATATATCACGCCTTGGTGGGTCCAAAGTTAGCCTTAGTCCTTTGTTAAGCTTAGTTATGGGAAAATTTATTAGAGTTCCAGGTCTATGCTTGTTTAGAGACCATATATCACACCTTGGTGGGTCCAAACTTAGCCTTAGTCCTTTGTTAATCTTAGTTTTTGCAAATAGTGACCGTATGCTTGGGCACTTTTTCCCCACTCGATAAAAATGAGTTTTAAATGCTTTTTTCATTTGATTATGCAATAATACAATTTTAAAATTTTCTCTATTTGTTTAAGTAGTTGAAACCTATAACCATAATGGGATTGTCTATTCATGTGGAGCTTTACTGTTTTTACAAGTTTAGATTAAGTTTATAGCAGTATTGATAAAAACATTGAACTAAGATACTCTAATATGATTATTAATGGATTTAATAAACTTTAATAGGTCAAATGAAATATTTTTATGGTTTTTCAATTTAATTATTTTCATTATTTTTTATTTTTTAAAATTTTCATCATTTAGAGAAATACAGCAATTACCTCTTTGTTTGTTGATCTCTTTGTCTATTTTTCCATGTTTTTCAAGAAATCTTTTTTTATACACTAGTATTTTTAAATCCGTAAGCTCCTTTGTAAAAATCAAATACTAAGTGAAATAATGTCCTTTTCAAAACTCTATGTATTGTATTACTTAAGCAATAATAATTGAAAGCTCTTTTTTGACTTTGGGAATCATGATTGGCAACGACCTTTTTAATCATTAGAAGCACTTGGCATTGTGACACTTTAACACAACTTTTCCAAACTCTTATCAAAATGGTCTTCAAAGTGATTGATACAAGTAGCATTACTCTTTAGCATCTTATAATAAAATACTTCAAATAATATTCTTGAATTTGTCTTAAGTAACCAAAGGAAACAAACAATAATAATTTCCATATATGCATCTCTCAAACGTGATTCTAAAGTTTTCTAAAGAAAAGTGTGAAATAAATAAAGTTGTGGGACTATGAGAGGTTCCTTGACATCAACATGTTGTCTCTGCGTGCCTATGACTAGGCATTAGATGCATCACATAAGATGCCTAAAAGGATGAATAGGCATTGAATGCATGGTGATAAAACACATTTCATTAAGGTACAAGCGGACCACTATACTATGTTTATAATATCATTTGTTGAAACCATGTCCATCTTCGAGTATCAACTCTAATCAATTAGCTAGATTCTAGTGTTTCAAGTCAAAGACAAATATCATGTATTATTGTCACATAGTTAATTATTCAAGTAGCACTTGGAATTTTTGCTTTATTAAATTTAGGCCAACACATGTTTACTTGGTGATAAAGCACATTTTATTGAGGTACATGTAGACCACTATACTATGCTTGTAATAATGTGTTAAAACCATGCCCATATCCGAGTATCAACTTTAATCAATTAGCTACTAGATAAAGTATCATATATTATTATCGTAGATCACATATCTAGCTATTCAAGTAGAACTTGGAATTTTTACTTCATTAAATATATACACTTATTTTTTGTACCCAAACAAAAAGCATGTGGAATTAAAAATGTTTTTTAAAATAATCTTTAAGGGGTTAGGTGGTTCTATCAAAATTTATCTAGCATGCTAACCATTATCTCTATATACATTAAAAAAATCATTTCTCTTTTGAACAACATGATTAAATCATGACGACACCTTCATAATGAAAAGCTAGACCTTGGTCTTAAGGAAATAATCTATTACATGTCATCACAAGTTATTTGCTGCATATGTGACACTTTACCTTTATAAAAAATATTCTTTTCATATAAATGATACTTCTAATGCATTTGTTAAAATAATGAATAATTCATGGCGATTTTGAAGTAAGGAAAAAAAAGTAGGAGCTATTATAAGTCCAATTGCTATACTATGAGTCCTCTAAAATGATGGAGACAAGGGTGTACTCAAACTAGTGTTATACTCACAAAATATGATCTTGGTGGAATACATAATTAAAAATGGGCTATTTTTAAAGGACTTGCTTTAGCTAAAGAATTTTAAAATTGCACAAAAGTAGTTTTTATGTAAGTTATGTAAACTAAATTGCTAAACTATGGCAAATGACAGCACATATGATATATTATGTTTTCATACATTCACCCACTATGTTTTTAATCTTTCATGTTTTAATAAGAAACATATTCACCAACTTATGTTTATTTATACCAGGTTACGGATTTTTTACCTTGGAACTTTGTCATGTTCTCTTTTCAAGTATGAGCTATACTTTTTGAATAAGATATAAGTATAGTTATGCCCACCTCAATTGGAATCCTTTTTTTCTTAAATAGTAATCTATTTTCATTTAGTTTTCCAAATGTTTTAGAAAATCTTGTTTTTACAATGGTTTTGAAATATCTATACATTACGATGTTTTTTCTTTGGAGGTGAGGATGGTTCAAAATATCGCTTTTCAAATGCATGGTAGACAAATGTATCAAGGTATCATGTTAGAGATAGTATGCTTTGTGTTAGGAGGAAAAAAATAGGGACTAACATTATCCCAATAGCTAATCTATACATTATGATGTTTTTCTCTAGAGGTGAGGGATGGTTTAAAATATCACTTTTCAAATGCATGGTAGACAAATGTATCAAGGTATCATGTTAGAGATAGTATGATTTGTGTTAGGAGGAAAACAATAGGGACTAACATCATCCCAATGGATAATCTAAAGCATTTTTCAAAATGTTTGGGCTAATTTTCATGTCCTTAAGGGAAAGATTTTTCCTAAAATATACATATCACTTACACATAAAGATTTGATTTTAGCCCAATCAAGTACTTAAGTAAAGGAGGAGATATAAAAAAATCTCTATAGTTGATTATTTAACAATCTAGTAGGTTAAATGCCTACATTGAGGCTTCTAAAGATCTTTTGAGTGCACAATACTCCAGAACTTATAGACAAGCTAATATTTACATTTTTAGTTTAGATTATATTCACCAATATATTGACACTATTTTACTATCCTTTGAGAAAGATTAGCCCAATGTCACACTTTCATGTAAAGTACCACTTCATAATTTTTACAATATTTATGTCATAAATAATGAGAATTTATCCTTTTTTCCTTTTTTAGGAAGATGACAAGGTAGGTATCTATCACGTTTTATCATTGAAGAGTAGTTGGTAAGGAGAAAAGAAGCGGGGCCATAAGGCAAGCTATAATGTCAACAATCTTAGGATATGAGAAAGACATCAAAAACTATGAAAGAAATGTGTATCTTTCAGAGTAGGAATTTGTATTGTCAATGATATGGAAAGTTGAGGAAACACTTTAGTACATTAGTAGGAAGAATGGAAGATGTTGATAAAGTAGAAAATGATTACTTCTCTCTCTCTCTCTCTCTCTCTCTCTCTCTCTCTCTCTCTCTCTCTCTCTCTCTATAATTGATGGTTTTTGTAATAGCCCCCCCTTTAACAAAACTAAAAATCATGACACATTATATAATTAATTAATGTTCATGAATGTAGCTTAAATCTATCAATTGGGAGTTTGGCGAGTGTGTCCACTCTAGCTTTAAAGGGACATCGTATCTTAAATTTGAAGCTTCAAATCTAAGAGATTTATGATCACCCTTTTCTCTCTATAATCTAGTCAACCTAGTGGTCAAGCTAGTTTCTCACGAGGTTATCTTGCAACATAAATGTTTCTCAAGTTACAAAATATAAAAGAACTTATCTAAATTCTAAGAAATTTAACAAGGATATTTATTTTTCCAATGATCCTTTTAATGAATATGCATACATCATTTATTTAAAATATTCACATAGAATTATACTAAAATATTCTTTTCTCCAATTGGACCTAGGCATCAACATGACATAAATTATCTATATCAAAATATGATGAAACTTTCTCTTTTGATACCAAAATTAATTTATGCATTTTCCTAATTAAAGATATGATGAAACCTCTTTTGATAAATAAATAAATAAAAATATCCATGTATATACATACCATGAATATACCTATTTTAAAATATGCCAAAAATTTCTCTTTTTACTATTTAGACATTTATGCATACATACTATAAATGTATATTCAAAAATGTGACAAAAATCCATCTTTTAGCATTTAAAATGTTTTATGCATAGAATATCGTGAAAATTCCTCTTTTTGCATCTAATTTTTTTTATGCGTGCACATACTAGAAAAATGTAACAAAAATCCTTCTTTTAGCATTAAAATGTTTATGCATAGATATGATGAAAATTCCTCTTTTTGCATTCTTTAAAATATGCCTAAACCTTCATTTTCTAATGATAAAATTTTGCGATAACTTTCCCACATTTTCTATGAAATGACAATGCTTAAAGTTCCTCTTTTAATATAAAAATTAGTTTTTGCATAATTCTAAGCATAAATATGAGCATTAATTACATTTAAGCATCTTGTTTATTTTCAAAAATATCCAATTATCACTTCCCATATGAAAATAATTACAAGAATGTTAGCATAAACTCTTTTTCAACTTAAAGTGAATAATTATGACTTTTCTTAACATAAAACAAGCTTAAATGAATTAATCCTCATTTTAATTAGATTAAAAATCATAAAAATACTTAATCTCCATCTCTAGCTTGTTAGGCCTAGAGTTTTGGGTAAGAAAATGAGATTAGGACTAAGATCTACCCTTCCAAGAAGGATTTAGCCATATAGGTGAGTATTCTTTCAAAAAGAGAGGTTATAATTCGAAAACATTACTTTTAAGCATAAGAGATTACCATTAATGCATTTAAACAACATAAATCAATAAAAGCATGGTTTTAAGAAGAAACCATGGATTAAAATGCTTCCCAAGTATTAAAGAGGTTGGGAAGAAGATTACCATTTAAAAAGAGAGAAAAACACCATTGTTTTAGGCTTACCCTTGGTTTTTGGCTTGATTCTTTAGAGAGAACTGAAGCCCACAAGAAGAAGCTTGGCCACCAAGAAGAGGAGGGTAATCTCCAAGAGAAGATGAGGATTTGTGAAGCTCCAAAGCTTCACAATGGAGAGGGATAATCTCCAAGAGAAGATTAGGATTTGTGAAGCTCCAAAGCTTCACAATGGAGAGGCAAGATAGAGGGATAATAAAAATACACTAAATTGAAAATTACATTAGCATATAATTACTCTAAGATGAAAATACAAAAGGATTGGGGCTCTATTTATAGGAGAGGGAGGATACCAACCAAGTCCAACTGGGATCTAGTGACTTCCAGCTTCAGTTTGATCCAATTTGGACAGGTTTTGGACCAGTTTGGCTCACTTTTTTGATCCAGTTTGAAAGAGGAGAGAGGAGAGATGAAATATCTCATTTTTTTGAATTAAAAATTGGAGAGATGAAATATCTCATTTTTAATCCAGTTTGAAAGAGGAGAGATGAAATATCTCATTTTTTGAATTAAAAATTGGGAGCAATGATAAGATTCTAGGAGCCTCATTCATGAGCTCCTAAGGTGTTAAAATTCTAAATTTTTACTAATAAATCCTCATTTTTTTACTATTAAGTGTTGTACTAGTCAACTCTTTGCCGATAGGCATGTGTCTGTGTCATTTTTTTGTGCCTGATTAGTATCCAACTAGTGTCTATTAGCATGCATAACTAGAGTCATTCAGTAGGTTTCTTCGGAGAGCGGTTAATCCCCGACAACACTTTGGCGACCATGATGCATCTTGCTGCCTCTTTCTTCTGTTATTTTTCTTTGCCGCTTGATTGTTTTTGTGTTCGAATCAATCCTTCATGTCAGCACATGAACTGCGCTATTTGGTGTGGCACCAAGCTCAAGAACTCTAGTTCCCAAGACTCAAAGAAGCACCCATATAGCACCTGAACTAGAAGAACCAGAATTCGAATCCTAAGAAGAACCGATAACCCCACCCCCACAACTGTTCATACCACCACCACCACTCTTCATACTATTAAGATATAGGCCTTGGAGCCTTAGTGAACAAGGGTGTGTGGGTGTGAATGGTCCTAAGGGAGCCACCTAACCCTAGGCCACTAGTAGTAAGCCTATTTAAAGGCACATGCCAAAGGCATTTGTATGAAGCATGAAGCCTAGTTGTATGTGTAAGCAACTTAATAAGCAAGAGTCATTCTTGTATTTTGTGTCTCTCTCCTCCACATCTTCTTGATCTAGCATAAGCACCACGTTTTCTTAACATGGTATCTAGAGCTTGGCAAGATTAGGTCATTTTTTGTGGTGTAAAATAGGTCAATCTTATCTCCTAGAATAGTAGATCTGAACCCCCAACCTGTGGGAGGGATTGTAGCGAGCACACGAGACGGTTTCAGCTCGTGCTTTCTTCTAGAGAGTTTTTAGGTACCTCTGTGTGCTTAGGTTTGTACCATCAATTGCTAGGTTTACCCTCACGAGGTCGCGGCATTTCTACTGGTTCAGATTGGCGCCTTTTTTGCTTCGTTTACTGGTCGTAGAACGTTTTGCCGCCTATGGGCACCATTAGCCTAAGCCACCTTAGGGTTTTTAAAGCCCATGACCTAAGGGCTTACCCTCTTAAGTCTGAGCCCTAATGGTGGCCTGAATCGAGCACGGGAGTCAAAAAACCAATCGGCTGTCTGGTTTTCTGCCATGGAAGCTTGTATAAAAGCTTTATAAAAGTGTTTTTAAACACTATAGTTAGCTTTCATGCTTATCATTAAAGCTTGTATAAAAGCTTTTATAAAGCTTGTATAAAAGCTTTATAAAAGTGTTTTTAAACACTAGTTAGCTTTCATGCTTATCATTAAAGGAGTACTAATCAGTTAAGTGCTCTTGTGAGGGCTTTTTTCCATATCCTTTAAGTGGTGGGGGCATACTCCATGAGGTGTTCATAAGCCTCATTGTCATCAAGCTTCATCAACATCTTCAAGTGCACAAAGCTTCTCAAAGTGTGCTTATAAGCACTAATAGTGTTGCTTAACACTAATAGTGGTCATAACCATCAAAGGAGGAGGTCTTTAACACTAAGGAGGCTCTTCTTCATCAGTATTGGAGGTCGGGCACACACCATAAGTGCAACATTATAAGTCTTCATCATCAACCCGCTTCTATGCTTACCTTGGCAAGCTTCCAAGGAGAAATGGTGCAACCATAAGCCATTGTCTTCATCCCATAAGCCAAAGAGGTTGAAGTTTTCTGGTTTTTCATCATCAAACTCAGTTCCTTGAGTGGTTTAAAGTTGGGCACATGTACACTAAGTGCTCATCTTTAATGTTTTTGTGTTTCACCCTTGAGGCTCTTGTTTGTAAGAAGCATAGGCATGTCATAAGCCATATGCTCTCATTTCCCAAGCCCAAGGCATGTTATTCCACTACATACTCAACATTTTCATCTTCTAAGATGAGTTTTAAGGTTGAGCATAGCATTTCTAAGTGCTCTACCTTGTTGATTGTCATGTTTTTGATAAACATTTCTTGGCATTGTCTTGGTAAGAGGCATAGGAAAAATTATGAGCCATGCCCTCACCTTTTTGAGCCAAGAATAATGTACCTTGTTGGTTTGAGCATTTACCTCAGCCACTTAATCACTTTCATTAAGCTTGTACTTTCAAACCCTAATGGGTATCATGTAACCAACATGCACAAAAGCTCTTGTTGTAATTATGGAGTAGACACTGCCCTTGACCAATCTATAAGGCAAGTGGTAAGACCCTCCCTTTCCCTTTCCTATATAAATCTACCTCATAACCATTACTCTAAGGAATGCCCTCTGTGCAAACCACTTAAGCAAGGGTGGCAGCCTTGTGTTGATCATTGTGTGAGAATGGTTGTGGAAAGCATGTGGAAGCAATGGCATGTATGTCCAAAGCATGTCAACTACAAGAGGTCAAGCAAGCACAAAGAGTGGAGTGCACCATCATTAAGGTGTACATCTTCATCAACATCCGTTGTATTAGCCTCTAAGGCTCTAGGAATATAGTTGTAAGTCCTAGATAACCACACCACCATGAACATTCTTGTAAGCCTAATGTTATAAAGGCACTTTTTTTTCATATGTCCAATACCACCCATTCGAAGCACATTTTTTCATGGCTAGTATTGAGGGGGGGGTATTAAGATATAGGCCTTGGAGCCTTAGTGAACAAGGGTGTAGAAGGTGTGTGGGTGTGAATGGTCCTAAGGGAGCCACCTAACCCTAGGCCACTAGCAAGCCTATTTAAAGGCACATGCCAAAGGCAGTTGTATGAAGCATGAATCCTAGTTGTATGTGTAAGCAACTTAATAAGCATGAATCCTAGTTATATGTGTAAGCAAGAGTCATCCTTGTAATTTGGGTCTCTCTCCTCCACATCTTCTTGATCTAGCATAAGCACATCTTCTTGATCTAGCATAAGCACCACGTTTTCTCAACACATACTGTTGAAATTTGAGCTAAATGATGAGCTATGGTGGATCAAACACTAGAATCAACATAATTAACAAAGTGATTAGCAAGTGATTAAGATGTAATTAGTGAATAATTAGCACATAGATTAATGTAGGCACGGATACTAAAAAACCAGCAAATTCTCATTAGGGCTATGCCTCAATTTATAGAGTTTACATCAAGCATCAAATCCCATTGATTTCTCCATGATTCACTCCCAGAATATCTCCACTTTTGCCTGATTCTCTCCACCTCTTCTCTTTTCCCTGAATATCTCCCAGAATATCTCCACACTCCTAAATTCCCTCATGCTACCCATTATTCTCTCCCAGTAGATTCTTCTAACCTTTTCACAGGTTCTTTCACAATTACATCTCCTCTTTTACAGCCTCTATCCAAGAGCTTGTTCCCACACACACCCTATTCACTTGTATATTTCAACACCTCCCCTCAAGTGAATAATCCTAGCACACCTAGACCCTATACCAAGTTTGCCTCCCCTTACTTGGTAGTCCGCGACCAGTGTCTACTCCTCCCCTCAAGTTATCTCAGCACACCTGGACCCTGTATCAAGTTTCTTTCTCTTACTTGACAGTCCGCGACCAGTGCCTCAAGTCCCTAAACTCCATAGTCCTTGACACTCTCTCTCTCTCTATGTGTCCAAGGCTACTATAAGTGCCCGTTACCTTGACTAAAGTGCTCACACATACATCTACCACGTGGCCTACATCATCGGTGGCTCAGAGGTGGTTTTACTTTATTGGGGCAGGTTACATTGGGTTGTGGGGTCTCTCTCTCTCTCTCTCTCTCTCTCAGAGATTTTCACATGGCTCCTCACTCATTGGAGCCTCACATCTTCTCTTTTCTTCAGTCTTCTTGTCGTGGCAGCTTCTCTCCACGCATCCGTCTCTTCTTTCAATCTTCTCGGGGCAGCTTCTCTTCTTGTGGCAGCTTCTCTTCTCGTGTCCATGTCTTCCTTCAGATCTTCTTGGTGTGGATCCTCTTCTTGGGAAGAGATATTCTTCTTCTTTCATGGCTGGGGCCATGAGCTCGTCCGTCAGGTTATTTTGCTCCATGTGAGCAACATGTTTCAATGTTTTGCTGACAGTTCCTTTGGGTTTTTGATGTTTATCTTTTGTCATTATGCAATGCAAACCCAAATTTATGCGGGAGGTCTTACCACTTGCCTTATTCTGGACAAGGGCAGTGTCTGTTCCCATTTTTACACTGATAAAATGTGCCCAATACATAATGCGTATAGCATTCATTCTCATGCACATTCCAAATGCAACTCTGGCTGTGAATAATCTTGTATTTGAGTGAGATTTACAGGCATTAACCAAGGGTTAAATGCAAAATGATGATTTTCACAAATTTTATCAGCATAATTTTACCAGAAATTACATTAAATTAAGGGTAACCAATTTGTACGGGATGGTTGGAGTATCAAACCAACTCCAATTTGAAATCTGAAGTTATAGGGATCTGTATCAGATACCTAATGGTTAATTTGAACCCTCAATTGCACCAAAGTACAGTGATTAGCACTGATTAATCACTGATTAGTAAATTAATGCTCTGGTTTGTGTGCAGAAAACAGAGTATGCGGGGAGCTCAGATCTGGTGCCTTCCACTTCAAATGAGCTCAAATACTTTCAAAGGCATCAATAGCAATGAGTCTAGTAGAGGATTAAGCCAAGAAACACAAGATTTGACCAAATAATGAAAGCTTAATCTCTGTTTTACCAAAGTCACCTGCAGATTTGATGAAGAGCTTGGATCTCTCTGTAGACTTGATGAAATTGATTTCCGTCTTCACCAGCTTGTAGAGCATGCTTGATTACACCTTGGGCTAGGAGGAATTGAATCAATTTGACTTGCACAAGGAGAAATCTTCAAAATGCTTCAGAAAAACGGCGCCCAGCAATCAGCGAAAATCGACGCATCCTGACGGCGGTTTGCTGCGTTTTTTACATAGGCTTGAAGCCAAAGATGTTACCTAGCTAGTGCTAAAAGATTATGCCCTAACTCTGAGTGTGCTAGATGCTAGAGACCCTCCACTGGCTGGGGGTGAAGGGGAAGATGAAAAACTCACTAAAAACTGATTTTTTTTGCTAATTACCTACTAATCCTGATTAATTCACTAATGGGCTCATAAATCTGGTTGATTCTAGGCATGGCTCTGATACCATGTTGAAATTTGAGCTAAATGATGAGCTATGGTGGATCAAACACTAGAATCAACATAATTAACAAAGTGATTAGTAAGTGATTAAGACGTAATTAGTGAATAATTAGCACATAGATTAATATAGGCATGGATACTCAAAAACCAGCAAATTCTCATTAGGGCTATGCCTCAATTTATAGAGTTTACATCAAGCATCAAATCCCATTGATTTCTCCATGATTCACTCCCAGAATATCTCCACTTTTGCCTGATTCTCTCCACCTCTTCTCTTTTCCCTGAATATCTCCCAGAATATCTCCACACTCCTAAATTCCCTCATGCTACCCATTATTCTCTCCCAGTAGATTCTTCTAACCTTTTCACAGGTTCTTTCACAATTACATCTCCTCTTTTACAGCCTCTATCCAAGAGCTTGTTCCCACACACACCCTATTCACTTGTATATTTCAACACATACCACCACCACCACAACCCCACCTTCTAAATTACAATGTGCTTCTGTAACTCACCATTATGTTGAGATGCCAAGCTCAACATGAGCTGACACTCATGAGGCGCCTGTATGACCATTCAAAATTTACATCATGAGGCGCCTGTATGCAGGTTTGGTAGCTGGTATCGACATATCTTTGCCAGAGATTCTATAGCTGGACTACACTAACCACTCCACACCTATCCACTCCACTTAGTATGTTCATATTATGGACCACTTGTATATACTCTATTATGTGTTTTAGTCACTTTCTCTTCTTGGTAGACCTCTTTTGTTGTGTGAAGAAGAAGAAGAATTTTCAACCTCTCACCTTGTGTGTTCTCTTCTAGGCTTTGTGTGAGTAAGTGTGTGCTTGCAAGAGTTCAAGCTCCCTTCTCCCCTTCATCTCTTCATGGTATCAGAGCCTAGTTTATGCTAAGGGGAGTAAGCAAGAGAAGCACAGGAAGCGGTATGAGGGTAAGAGCTTCATCTACTCTTCCCCCTTTGTGTTGGCTACTACACCCTTATTGGGAGCTCTTCGTCTCGAGAGGGCACCGACAAACGGACACCGATTGAGGAGCCTTCTTCATGGGAAAAGATCTACAAGGCAACTATACTATTTGTTGGACAGTGGTTTTCAGGCCAAAATCACGTTTTGAGCACGTCTGCACCTCCGTTTTTAGTTTGCAGGTGTTCACGGGCACTGCGGGCAAGTTTTGATTCTCTACATAACTCTGTTTTTTGAACTGCAGGAAGGGAGATTGGTTGTGCAGACACTATGTGTACTGAAAAGAGGTATTAAAGTTGCCATTGGGTGTATGTATGCAAATTGAGGTCACTGGTTGTGATAGTTTGGTGGAGTATAGTACTGCTGCAGAGAATACAACAATTTGTGTAGGTCAAACAAGAGTGTTGTTTTTGGTAAATTTGTGTTACAGACAAAATGTCGAATGATGGAATAAATAGATTGTTGCAGAGAAGCTTGACAAGAACAACTTTCATGCTTGGAGGTTTAGATTGACAAGTTTCATAATGGGAAAAGGTTACTCTGGGACTACATTGAAGGTGAACATGAGGAGGCACTAGAGATACCAGAGATTAATCCAAGTGCCACAGATGTAGAAGAATTCAAGGATTGGAATCAAGGAGCAAGGAAAGTTATATATTAGCTTTATATTCGTATAAAGGACACCATTATTGGCATGTACATAATGTCAAGTCACCTAAGGACTCGGCATGGGACACCTTAGTGAAGATGTATGAAACTAACACCAAGGCATGAAAGATTCAGTTGAAGAATGAGCTTCATACTGTAAGATCCCTCTGCCCCCTCCACGCACCGCGGACTCCCAGTTAGCTGGACAGCGAAAGCAGCCCCCTCATGCGCGGGGCAGGGTTTCTCACTCGGGGCCTCGCCCACAAATGTTCAGGCACAAGACTAGGCTAGTGGTCACTTCGAAAACCGAAACCGGGAAAATTTTCCATGCTCGGAAAGCGGAGACGATTCCACCTTTTTGAATTTTTTAAACAATTTTTCTAACGAGAACAATTTTAAACTATTCTTCACCTGAATAAACCAGATAGAAGGAAACTATCACTGATATAATTTGATCATCTGAGTGATTTCAACGTTTTTTTTCTAATCAAGATCAGGCACAGCCGTTGATCCACTCAATTGAGAAATTTATTAGGGAATTAACTAACTACTCGAATCCTAGCGTAATCCTAAGATTTTTCAGTTTGATTATTCAAACTCCACTGATTCCAGCCTAACCCCATCCGGCCCATGGGTTAGCCACCACCATGTCCCTGGAATCGATAGATTCAAACAAGTACTCACCCACCCATAATTGAAATGCCTTTCTTAACTTTAGCTTTAGAAAATAGATACAGACACACTCTTCTTTAAAACTTTAATATAAAAATAATCCATTGACAAAACAGATATGATCACAGATTTCATAATTCAAAATTTTCATTGAATCCCTTGTTTCACAAAAACAGTACCACTCTGGACTCTCCGTTTTGGGACCAGCTGGTCAGCAACGAGATCCAGTAACAGATTACAATAATCATTTCGTCAACATACATATATATATCTTCCTTGACATACGTATGGGTGTCCTAAGCACCGCGATCTCGTGCATCACCTGGTTAGAACCCTCCAGGATCCTCCTTTAGGTGTCCTGGTACTTCACTCAGGGATCGCTTCATCGGCCCTCGCCCATCGTACCAGAAGCACACCATTTTTCACCATACCCAGGCTGGTCAAGGGCAGGTTTTTGCCACGTGAGCTGTCCCTCGAACACTCCCTGCTAGCTATTGCAACCGAACTTCCCTTAGATAAACATATATTGCAAATGCTCCCTCCAGCATTCTGGCGCGCATTCTGGCATAAGACAGTCCTTTTAAGAAAACAGGGTTTCTATGCAAGTTTTCAGTTTTGATTTTGTTTGAAAACCATGAATAATCTTAAATCCGTATCTCAATACTTCTAGATCCAGGTCCGAGTTCCAAACAGAATTCCTTGAATTCTGTTAACTTGATCCTCAAATCAAAATCAAAAGTCCTAACTTAGTTTCAGATTCGGTGGGAGATTTGAGTACATTTTTCTTAAACTCGACACATCGTCATTGATTGAAACTGACGAAGGAATTAGGTCTTGGTCAATAGTTTGAATCAGAGTTTGGGTCTGGAAAGGTTCCTCCTAATTTATCTTTCTCGAAAGGTACTATTTCAATTTCTCTTTTTCTAAAATTTTGTTCGACAAATATTTGCTTACAGATTTCTAAAACATGAATTTCTTATGAGGAATAAAATAATCATTTATCTCGATCTCCGACTTCGACAGTTTAATTGAATTTTCTCATTACCATCCTAGTGAATATGAAACGGTAGCATTTCTTCTCACAGATTATGTACTTATTGATTTTTTCAATTTTTGCAAAAATTAAACATAGGATTAAGGAGAACCCTTATTTAATTATATAGATTCTTTATGCATCTAATTATGCATAAAATCCAATTCTGATGAAAGTCACACTTTTATCATCATAAAAATCATTTATGTTGAAAATCACTCTTTTAATATGAAAGAATTTCTTTTATGCATCCATTTATGCATAAAAATCATTTGTGATGAAAATCACACTTTTAATACAAAAATATCTTTTATGCATATGTTTATGCATACAAATCATTTATAATAAAATCACTCTTTTAATATAAAATAATTTCTTTTATGTATCCATTTATGCATAAAAATCATTTATGATGAAAATCACACTTTTAGTAAAAAAATATATATTTTATGCATATAAATCATTTATAATAAAATCACTCTTTTAATATAAAAGAATTTCTTTTATGCATCCATTTATGCATAAAAATCATTTATGATGAAAATCACACTTTTAGTAAAAAAATATATATTTTATGCATATGTTTATGCATAAAATCATTTATGATGAAAATCACACTTGTAATATATAAAAAAAATTATCATTTATGCATATGTTTATGCATAAAAATCATTTATGATGAAAATAACACTTTTAACATAAAAAATATCTTTTATGCACATGTTTATGCATACAAATCATTTATAATAAAATCACTCTTTTAATATAAAAGAATTTCTTTTATGCATCCATTTCTGCATAAAAATCGTTTATGATGAAAATCACACTTTTAATATAAAAAAATATCTTTTATGCATATGTTTATGCATACAACTCATTTATAATAAAATCACTCTTTTGATATAAAAGAATTTCTTTTATGCATCCATTTATACATAAAAATCATCTATGATGAAAATCACACTTTTTATAAAAAATATCTTTTATGCATATGTTTATGTATAAAATCATTTATGATGAAAATCACACTTTTAATATAAAAAATTATTTTGACATTTTATTTGTATGAATTTTATCACACAATTACAACCTTTTACTGCTTCTTCATAAATTTTTGACTCTCTCTAGGCCAAAATTGGTAGAAACAAGATCTTTTATATTTCTGAAGAGGGATCTGATTACAAGGGAAGATGCTGGACATCTTGAGAGGCTGGGGAGGAATCTTACATTCTCTTCCACTTGAAAAACGCGAGATTCTATTCCTGAGAATCTTTTCTCGAACATCAAGATTTTCTTTAGGTTGGAGTTCCATCTGCCCTTGGGTTGAAGAGGTTAGGATTTCATCATCAAGTACATGATTTGGGCTTGGCACATATTTCTTTAGAAGGCTTACATGAAATACATTATGAACTTTGAGATGAGGAGGCAGAAGAAGCTCGTAGGCTAAGTCACCTACTTTCTTTGTAATCAGATATGGTCCACAAAATCTGGGGGATAACTTCTTGTACTTCCCAAGAGATAGAGAACTTCTTTTGGGCCATACTCTAATGAAAACCACATCTGCTTCTTCAAACTTTTTGTCTGTCCTCTTCTTATTTCCATACTGCTTTTGTCGATCTTGGGCAGCTTTAATATCTTTACGAATTGACTGCATCTGCTGCTCCATGTCGTCAAGCATCTGTCTTGACATCTCGACCACCCTAATCAATGGGTCGGACCAAGTTAATGGAGTTAAGCAATCTTGTCCATACAGGGCTTTAAAAGGGCTAATCCCGATACTTCGGTGATAAGAAGCATTGTAGGCGAACTCAACTAGGTGCAGATAGCTTAGCCATTTCTTGGGTTCCTTGCACAGCATGACCGAAGTATATCTTTGATTACTTGGTTTACCCTTTCAGTTTGGCCATCGGTCTCAGCGTGATAAGCTATGCTGAGATCCAAGAAAGTTCTCACTGCTTCAAAAAATGCAGTCCAGAACCTTGAAGTAAACTTGGGATCTCGATCACTTACTATTCTCCTGGGTAGGCCATGCAATCTGAAGATTTCTTCGAGGAACACTCTGGCCACATCCACTACAATGTAGGTTTCTTTTACTGGGATCAGATGGACAACTTTGGTTAGTTTGTCAACTACCACAAAAATGGAGTTGTAACATGATTGCACTGAAGGTAATCCAGTAATAAAGTCCATAATGTACATTCCCACTTCATCTGGGGGATGTCCAATGGATGTAACTTCCTAGGCATTTTTACTCTTTCAGCTTTGACTTTTTGGCATGTCAGACATTAACATACATGATTCAGTACATCCTTTTTCAGACCAGGCCAAAAGAAGCTTTTCTTTACAGACATGTAGGTTTTGATGAAACCTGGATGTCTTGCTACTATAAGGCTATCATGGGCTTCATTCAAAATTTGATCATTGGTTACCTCATCATTGGGAATGCATAGCCTGCGATTATAATACATAATGCCATCATCCAGGCTGTACCCTTGAACTCTGTTCAACTCCTGTGGAGTTTTGCTTTCCTGCATAAGTAGGGTAGCAATAGGGCCAAAGAATCTATCCTGCATGATCTTCTCTCTTGCTTCAATAATCAAAGGATTTGATATTACAGTAATTGCAAGCAAGGAGGCTTTTCTGCTGAGGGCATCTGCTACCACATTTTCTTTGCCTGGGCGGTACTTGATTTCAAAATCAAATTCCTGCAGGGTCTGCATCCACCTTCTTTGGCGCATGTTGAGATCCTTCTGAGTGAAGATCCACTTTAAGCTCTAATGATTTGTCATTAAAGTGAATCTTTGTCCCAGTAGGTAATGTCTCCACAACTTCAGGGCATATACTACTGAAAGTAGTTCCAGGTCGTGCACAACATAATTCCTCTCATGCGTTCTGAGTTTTCGGGATTCATAGGCCACTGCATGACCTTCCTACATGAGTGTACCTCCCAGGGCAAAACCACTTGCATCAGTTACTACCTCAAAGTAGAGAGAAATCTGGCTGCTTCAGAACAGGACTGGTTACCAAGGCGGTCCTCAGCTTATCAAAAGCACTCTGGCACCTGGCAGACCACTCAAATGGGGTATTCGTTTTGAGAAGGTTAGTCAGGGGGGGAAGCTACGAGAGCATACTTTGGTATAAAAATTCTATACCAACTAGTTAATCCCAAGAATCCTCTGACTTCTTTCATTGTCTTTGGTTCAGGCCAATCTATGACTGCTTGGACTTTTGCGGAATCTAGAGAAATTCCATCTTTGGATACCAGAAAGCCCAAGTATTCAACGTGGTCGGCAGAGAAAGTGCATTTGCTCTTTTTGGCAAAGAGTTGGTGCTTCCTTAGAATCTCAAGAGCTTTTCGGACATGAGTCTCATGGTTAGCTACATTCTTTGAGTAAATTAGAATGTCATCAAAGAAAACTAGAACAAAATCATCCAAGTATTCTCTGAGGATGTCCTACATTAGGCGATTGAATGTAGCTGGGGCATTAGTTAATCCGAACGGCATGACAATAAATTCATAATGCCCATAGCGAGTATTGATGGCTGTTTTTGGTATATCTTGATCATTGATCCTGATCTGGTAATACTCGGATTTGAGATCTATCTTTGTGAAGATCTGGGCTCCATTTAGCCTGTCCAAAAGTTCATCAATTCTTGGGATAAGATACTTATTCTTAACTGTCAATTGATTTAGACCTCTGTCGTCCACATAGAATCTAAGCGTTCAATCTTTCTTTTTCTAAAAGAGAACTGGCGCACCCCAAGGTGAAACACTGGGTCTTACAAACCCTTGTTCTAACAGTTGTCTAAGTTGTTCCTTGAGTTTGATGACTTCAGGAACTGGCATTTTGTACGTGCATAAGGCTACTGGCTGAGCTCCGGGGGTCAATTCAATCACATGATCTACTTCCCGAATTGGACGCATTTCAGTTAGCTGTGCTGGGAATAGATCATCAAATTTATTCAACCATTCTGGTTCTTTAGCCTTAAGCTTTGACTCTACTGGGTTCATTTTGACAACATAAATTTGCTGCTTCTTTCTAAGTCCTTTCAGCAACCTAGAAGTTTTTACTAACTGAAGGTCTGGGGATCCGGAAACTCCAGTTCCTTGAACTTTGTTCCCGTGAAGGTCATGGAAGGAAATGGTTCCATTGTGACAGTGTATGTCAGCTTGATTTTTGTGGAGCCAATCCATTCCAAGGATCCCGTCAAAAACTCCCAGAGAGGTAAGACTTTGAACTGACAATCGGTGACATTACCATCTAGATTGAACTGGATAAGATCTGTCTCATGGTGAGTGAAAAGAGTACGTCTCAATGTCCGTCATAGGTTAACATGCCCCCCTTCCTGATGTAGATTCCGTCCTCGGAAGCTATGGTATGGTAAGCTCGAGAGGGTTGTTGTGGTAGACCGTCTACAAAACAGGGAAGTAGAGTGAAGGTATGCTGGAATTCAAAAGATATAAAGTGTATAAATTCAAGCATGTTAGACCACAATGGATGTTGCTATGAGAACTTAGTTTAAGGGTCACATGAATGAGCTAGTGTAGCAAATTAACAGGAGTTTAAAATTATTGAAAGTAAATCAAGAGTAAGCAAGGTGTCAAATGTTAATCAAGGTTTATAACTGGCCTAAGTCAAGGAAAATAACCAAGCTTAATAAATAAACACATGACCACACTGTGTCTACTCTAAGAACAAGTTAATACCACAAGCCTAGGGAAACAAGAAACATCAGAGTTACAGGAGCTTTTTGCTTTCTTTTTTTTTTTTGCACGTGACAATTTTTACACACAATGGCGACCTTCCTAAGGCAAAACTAACATCGATCCTGGTACCATGTTGAACACAAGGCATTATCCAGGAATCTATTAGCTCACTTTAGGCAAGGCTACCCCTACCAAACCAAGGCATCGGTCTGGAGTAGAATACTCCTCGCCTACCAAGTATCAATAAGGCGATAGGCCAACATTAAAGCACATCATAGACTTGTATTGCCATTTATTGTGGGCTTTTTAAAAAAAAAAATCTATTTCTTTTGATCTTCGCTTCTGAACTATAATTTGTCTTGCATCCTTTCGACAAAGGGGTAATAGCTATGTCCTAGAGGTCAACACACACATGGCCAGGTGTCAAACATTAAGATGGTTTGACCCTAGACCTAAGACAATCATATTCCAAGGTTAACTAAAGACGTCATGCTGCCTAGGAATATTTCCAATAAAGTTAAGCTCATTAATGATTTACACTAGCATGCAAGCAACTTCAAAAACTAAGTAGTACATTGACAATTTCCATGTGGTCATGCATTATAGTTTATGCAATTAATTGAACAGTAAAAACGAAAGAGAGTGGGTATGGAAGAATTACACCTGTAATTGGAGATCTCCTTGATTTGACGAGACAGCTTGCAATTTGATGTAGATATTTTTTGATGAACGTTGCGGCAGTCTCAGGACTTGAAAGCGAACCCACCTCAAACTTTTCAACCTGTACAATCAACTAACAAGCACTATACCTCGAGAGGCACATCAGTGTGAAAATTTCAAGACTTGTTTAAGGAATCTAAACTAGAAAAAACTAGAAAACACTAACCTACCTACCAGTCACCACACTACTACTGAGGATACGGTAAGAGGTTGTTGTAGAGTCCTGGCTCTAGCCCTAAGGCTAGGCCTCTATCCGCATCATCCAAACAAACAAAGTCAACCTCAGTAGTGCCATGAGTTTCATCCGTCCATTCATCATTGTCAGATATTTCCTTTTCATTTTCCCATCCACATAAACTCATCAAAAATGTAACCATGCGAGGATAGTCATCTTGTGGAAAAGGAAAGCATTGGGCTATCGGGGATATGTCCTCTACGGAGTAGGGGTCAGTCATGGTCAATAGGCGAATTAGCCATTCTAATTCCTCAACATTTTCTTCTCTGGCTAGTACATCTATATGATCCCATTCAGTTTCAATTACAGGATAGCACATGTGGAATATCTGAGAAAGGTACAGATGATACCTCTCACCAAAGGTAGGAGTGGATGAAGTGTATGATGATCGGGCATCTGCCATATCTGCAAACACAGATATAGCATCAGTAGGTTTATGACAGGTCAATCTAGTTCTTGATTGTATACGGATATTTCTCTTGTTTTTGTGCTCTTTCTCTTTTTACTATTTTTTGTTTTTCTTTTCTTTGTTTTTTTTTAAATGTATGAAGCTATATATATACATCCCCTTGAATTTGGCAATTACATGGTCAGGGGAGAAGGTTAAGGAGGAAGCATTAGAATGTCGAGCGTGAGTACATGCTCCCCCTTTCCTTGGGTAGATCATATTATTTGCAATGATGTTGCAGCCTCTTGGAACCAATTTGTCCAGCGGGTCATAGGTTGTGATGTGGGCAGATAGCTTTTTATGACCCTTGTGGCCACATCCAATTGCAGAGATGGTAGTGTACGCTCCCATTGACGAATGGAGGAAATGGTTTCCGACGATACTATTACAAGGGGAGACGTAGACTCATCGATTTTTTGTTGGGTGTTGACAAGAGTAGGTGTAGAGCATGTAGAAACTTCTATATGAGTGTGTGCGTGGCATGAGGAGCTAGAAGCTTCATGTGGCTCCCCCCTTCCTGAGCTAGGTGGTAATGATCAATATCGTTTGGGAATCCAAACTAACTCTGGAAGAAGTGGTGCGGAGCACTCTATTACCTTTCCCTTACCACGGTCTTGAATTTTCATTGGGGTGGTAACAATTGGTTTGCAAGGTTTTATAGGTGATGTAGAGGGATTGAGCTTATGTTTAGGGACCCAAATCTGGTCATTCCCCTCGTAGTACCCTTGGGCTACTAATAATTTTTTAGGGATCCATCGCATGTTACATTGCCCTTTCTAGGGTAGGTAGCTGCTTTCCTTTTACGAGGCTTCTTGGTGGCTGAACGAGATTGAGCACGGAAAGTAGCTATTAACGAAGCCTTTGGGACCCATTTGTATGTGTTTTTTGGCATAGTAAGCGGAGCTTTAGAGACCACCTTGCCTGTTTCCACTCTTGGCGTTGAAGCGTTAGAGGGGTGGAAAACAATCAAAGATGGTTTTGCCACTGGGCTTTGTGATTTTTCATTATCTAATATTTGAGTGGATGACTTAGGTGCGGGATTTTGAGCGGTCAGACCTAGTGTTGGTTCTTGCGTTGTGACTCGTCTGGTTGCCCAATCGATATTGCATTTGGTGGCCATCATCCATTTGCGCCCTAAGTTTACAGTCCCTTCCATTGTACCAGCAGGCATAACCAAAAAGCTTTGAATTATGGTTCCCTTGTCATAAGCAACCGGAGTGTGCAGAATTCCTGAGACAGGGGTTTTCTTCTTGTTGATTCCTTGAACTTGGATAGAACTCTTGGATAAAGGTGGTTTTCCCAGTTGACACCACACGCCATATGATAGCAAATTGTGTTGAGCTCCTGTATCCAATAATGCATTATACAGCACCTCCCCGTAAGGACTCTGTAACTCAATTGGGTATCTTAGAGGTGGGTCGGATTCCAGTGAATCCTCCTCTGCCTCCTCGAAAAATACTTGCGTAATTCCCAAGTTGGCTTCTCGTTGTCGCCTAGCACGCTGTTGACGTTCTTTGGCTTCGACTCTCGCTTGTATCTTTTTAAGCTCAGCTTGTTCTTTAGCTGCCTTCTTTTGATGGATTGCATGTAACTCCTCCTGGCTCAGGGGGTCATAGTATCTTTTGAATTTACTCCCATTAAGGAATCCAATGGTTTCAACTCCGTCGAGAGTCTCCACTCTGATGGTACCTTGCGGGGTAATTTCACATACTCTATATGGTCCCTTACCAGCATATTTGAGCTTTTTCTTTTCGTTTCGCACTCCATACATCAGGACTTTATCCCCAACCTTGATGTCCTTGTCCTTTAGGTGGCGATCAAACCATTTTTTCCTTCTATCCTTCTCCACAAGGGCATTGTACACAGCCAATTGTCTTTCTTCATTTAACCGCTCAAGGATATACAGACGCTCTGCTAAGGGATTACCATCCCAACCCTCTTGAGTTGCAACACGAAGACTAGGAATGACAAATTCCCATGGCATGATTGCCTCTTGGCCATATACCATTTTGAATGGTGTGCAATTAATAGCCACTTTGTACGCAGTACGATAGGCCCATAAAGCTATCGTAAGCTTTAGATCCCAATCCGTGCGATGAGCTTCAACTGTCTTTGTCAAAACAGAGATTAATGTCTTGTTTGTACTCTCGGCTTGGCCATTCGCTTGCGGATAGTAAGGAGTAGATTTATGATGGGATATCATGAAATTTGTTGTGAGCTCCTTAATCACTTCATTTATAAAATGCGTACCATTGTCGCTCACAAGTTCAAAAGGACAACCGAATCGTGTGATTATATTTTCAAAGAGGAACTTGGCTGTTGTCCTTGCATCTGCCTTACGTGTCGCTTTCGAAATGGTTGGTTTACTTTGATTGGATGTAGGGGCATCTGATCTTTCCTCTGGGGTTTCTTGTATCGTTGGCATTCATCACAACCCTTCACAAAGAGTGATGCATCTTGGAACATAGTGGGCCACCAATACCCTGATTGTAAGATCTTTCGCGCAGTTAAGTCTCCTGAGAAGTGACCACTGGCTACACCCATATGTGCCTCTTGCAAAATGTATAGATACTCATCCTCTCGGGCACAACGCCTAAGAACGTCATCCTTTCCTCTTTTATAAAGAGTCCCGGCTATCAGGCAATAGGGTTCGCATTCTTTGATTAGCTTTCGAGCTAGATCTTTACGAAGCTCCTTGGGTGGGAAGCCATTAACCAAAAAGTTAACAATCTTCTCACTCCATTCAGGCATTGTCTCCACCATGAACAGGGAAGTGTCAGGTAAGTCATCATCAACCCCCGTAGGAGCCTCACCATTAGGTATGCGAGACAAATGATCAGCCATAACATGTTTTTTGCCAGGTCTCACAACAACAGTGAAATCAAACTCAAGAAGAATCAATAGCCATCGTGTGATTCTTCTTGTGGAACATGGTTTGTTTACCAGATATAACAATGCTTGATGATCCACATAGAAAACAAACTTGGTGGTGGCAAGGAGGTAATAACGAAATTTCCTTACTGCATATATCATTGCCAATCCTTCTCGCTCCGTAGTGGTGTAGTTCATCTCAGCATCGTTCAACTGGCGACTGGAAAAGCTAATGGGGTAGTCTAGCTTGTGTTCTCCAGGTTGAGTTAACACACACCCAATAGCAAAGTTTGATGCATCAATATGCACATGGAAGAGTAAATCCCAGTTAGGCATTCTCAAGATTGGAGCACTCGCCAAGGCTTTCTTTAATAGCTCATAGGCACGGTCACATTCTTCGGTCAAATAAACTCGATGAGAAGCTTATACAATGGTCGAGCTATCTCGGCGAAGAAGAGAATAAACCTTCGATAATAACCAACGTGGCCCATAAAGCGTTGGACTCCCTTGTAGTTGGTGGGTGGTGGCAATTCCAGAATGACCTTGATTTTACTCTCGTCCGTGGAAATCCCATTTTTGGACACTATATGCCCTAAGATAACTCCATGTTTAACCCAGAATTGGCATTTGAAAGGATTCAATGAGATGCGATATAATCTACACCTTTCAAATATTTTTCGTAAACACATCAAGTGCTCATCCCAAGAGGAATGAACACAAAGATCATCTAAGAAAGCTTCACAGAAGTCCCTTAGATATTCCTTAAAGGCCGTGTTTATTAATCGTTGGAATGTTGCAGGTGCATTGGTCAAGCCAAAGGCCATGACGCGAAAGGCAAACACTCCAAACTCCGTGATAAATGCTGTTTTAGCTTGGTCCTCGACTGCAATTGTGATCTGATTGTAACCCGAGTACCCATATAAAAAGCTATATGCCTCCTTGCCTGCCACTCTTTCAAGCACATGTTCAGAATATGGCAAGGGGTAATGATCCCTTCTGGTGGCTGCATTAACCTTTTTGAGATCAACGCACACTCTGAGTTTCCCATTCTTCTTTGGCACGATGACTATCGGAGAAACCCATTCTGAGTGCTCAATTGGGTATATGAATCCACATTTTACCAGCTTTTCAATTTCCTCTTGTACAATCTTTGCGTACTTAGGATTCATTGGGTAGGGACGTTGCTGGACTGGTTTAGCAGTGCTAATCATAGGAATCGTGTGTTGCACCACCGAGGGTGGAACACCCTTCATATCATGATATGTCCAAGCAAATATGTCCTTGAATTCTTTGAGAAGCTTCGTAAGTGCAGCTTCTTCCGCCTTGGTGAGGTCTTGAGCAATAAAACTGGTTTAGACTCCTCACCCGGATCTGCTAAGTCTATCTCCTTAACATCGTAGACACCGCTACTCCCATTGGTAGGCGTTCGTTGGGCTTTTGTGTAGACCACTTTACGTTCCCCTGTGGTAAATGATTTGAAATGCTCGGGTGCGGGGTGTAAGTCTATTGGTTCTTGTTGTGCCAGGCTTTTTTCTTTCAATTCCGCTTCCTTTTGTTGCTGAGCCAACTCTTGGTTTTGCCGCCTTCTTGCAATATGACTTAGTTTTGGCTTCTCTTCGATTTCTAATTGGGCGATGTCATGAGGTTGCGGAATACACCACATGACACTTTGGAGGTATTGTCCCCAATTATCCGCTATCTTCCAATGAGCATCAATGGCTCCTACATAACTAAGCCATTCTGCAGTGGATCTCTCCTTATTTATTGCAGTTCGTACATTAGCTCGATAGCATTGGCGCTTATGTCTCGTTTTCTTCTTACCAAGTTTTTGATTTTTGTTTCTATCAGATTCGAACTCACTTGGTCGATCTTCACTTTCGGATGAACTGCAGGAGGCCACTGTCCTAGGCCTTGAGCACCTTGCTTCCACATTTGGGTGAATATTTGATTCATTTTTCCCATCAGGCTCAGGGTCAGTTTCTTCTTGAGATTCATACTCAGAGTTGCATTGGTCAGAGCCATCGCTACTTTCAGTGTCAGTGGAGTTTGCCACTTTCTCGCCATCAGGAGTCAAGTGCATAACACCTATCATGTTTATTGGCACTAACGGTGGCATATCTTGCCCCTCAGCAGGTGTTACCCAACTTGTGCCTCTATTTCCCCACGTGTCTATGGTTGCCGCTAGGTGTACCCAATCCACGTTATCCGACTCAGTCATACCCGGTAGGACATCCATATAAGGAGAATCTTTCCCATCATCAGTCTCTTTTTTGCATGTATAGCAATATCTTAATGGGGCGGAGTGAATAGTGGTATCCGATCGATTATCAATGATAACCTTGCTTCCTAAAGGATGTGCACGACCATTCTCAAGATCAACTCGAATGACAGTCCTGGAATTGTAGATAGACATGGTTTTTCGACCAATCATGCACCATTTGTGCTTCCCTCATGAAAGGACGTCCTAAGATCATTTGATATGACATAGGATGCTTGGAGAAATCCATTACAATGAAGGTATGTCGTACCTTGTATCCCAGAACCTTGATCTTAAGGTCCCTTAACATTCCAATAGGTTTAGCAATAGTTCCATTTGCCATCTTAACCACTATGTTTGTGACTTCGAGGTGAGGTCTCCCCATAGATTCCCAACAGTTTTTAGTCACAATGCTCACTCCAGCACCACCATCAAGGATTCCCTTTAGAGTTAATCCCTTGGTAGTAATGGGGAGGGTGGCATTAGATTCATCACCTTCAAAGTACTGTCCCAACTTGTTCACAGGTATTTCAACGATCGAATCTTCATTTGGGTTGGGTTGTAGATCCCAATGTTCCCCTTCATCTTGAAGCGTGTCGGGTCTATCCATATTTGCAAATTGTGGTAGCCCCGCCTTTAGTTCTCCATTGAGAAATGCCCGAAGAGCTAAGAATAGCTCAGGATCTCCGTATAATTTGGATATGATCGTGGTTCTGATTTCAAAGGACATGAAATCCATTAGCTTGGACACATTCAACGGTACTTTTCGAGACATTGCCCCTTGGTGAAGATGGAATCACTTCCTCTTCGATGGGGTCAGGCATTCCCTCACTAAACATTCTTTCAAGCAAAAAGGGTGTTTGCCCACTTCCTGATGTCCTATCCTCACTTTCTTCCCAAATGATACTCGGTATAGCTAACGGTTTATGGTTCCGGTGAGGCTGAACTTGTGTAGGAAACACTGTGTCTGGAATTTTGATTTTTCTCGGGTTTGGCTCCAGTTCTCTTTGTGTTTCTTCCACCAAACCCCTTAAGTGTTGCACTTGTTCAATCTCCTCAACTGGGTTTGGGTAAATACCAATCTTTTTCTTGAGGGTTTTTGGCCCACGTGGCTTGTCTTGGGGAGTCTCAGTCAGTTTGGGTGGTCGAGAGGGCATTAACTGACTTGGTTGTGGGGCCGAGGAAGTTTCCTTCTGTTTCCCCTTATTTATGTACTCGCTTGATTCTCCTTCATTGAGCTCCTGTGTGGGTTCCTCCCTTAAGGTAGTGGCTTTGGTCCCCATGGTTTCTATTGAATCAGAATCATTTTCAGGATCATTCATATACACGGGGTCGTCTCCTGTCCCTATGTTAGTCTTTGAACTGGGCTTGGAGCTCATGGCATTAAGCGATCTCTTTCGCCGTGTTTTCTTTCTCTTTGCCTAAGTGATTGATGCAGTATCCCTCTCTTCAAGAATGTAGTTTTGATTTTGAAGCATTGACCGTGTAACTACATTCGCGGGTACAACAGGTGTGGTTCCTCGTGCTTGGTTGGTGACCTCAACCAAATTCAATGGCGTAATCTTGGGTGCATTAGGATTATGTGGACATTGAGCAATCAAATGATCTATGCCACAACGATTACATGTAAGTACCGGCATTCCCGATGTGCTCCCTTGATTTGGTTGCATCTAAGTAGCGATCTTCTGTAGCCTATTAGGGCACTCCGCTACACGATGCGGTCCACCACCCTCATAGCGTTGAAGAGGTGGTCTCCTCGCCAAGGTATTAAGGTTTTGCCCTCTTGTGGCGAGAGCAGCCGCTTGATATACAGGCTTAACTTGCCCGAAATGATCCTCCATGTAGTACTGGGGAATCATTTCAAACGTATCAATCCCGTATGGAGCAGTGGGGTCTATCTCCTCTTCATAATCCCCACATGCACTATGTGACTCACAACCCATCTGGTTTACAGGGGTAATCCTTGGATGTGGAGGTTGTGGTCCTAGCACTGGCAGTGGTAACGGCACAGATTGGACTACATTCGGATTCCTTGGAACTATGTGCTGTGACGGTTGCTCGACAGGTTGTGCAGGCATTAGCGCGGGTACTTGAGGTGTGTTTGACCAGGCTAGTGGTGCCTGATTTGCCAACATTCGCTTAAGTACTAGGCAATCTTTAGATTGATGGCCATACTTACCACATGCATTGCGATTCCCATTGAATTTGACTCTGAATGTGGGACATTCACTCGTGCTATGTGGTCCTAAGCACACCGAACACCATTGTTGCTCTCTCCTTGGGTACATATGGCTATTCTGAGGAGCTCGATTACCCCTAAAGTATTCTTGGAGAGCCTTAGTAAGGTCGGTCACAGACATTTCAGATATCTTGGGTTCCTTGGCAATAGGTTTCACTGTCATTGGCTCGTGCCCAGATATTTGCGAACTAACGGATTTTGTTTCTGAAGACACCTTTTTACCTGCAATCATCAAGTTGTCTTCTAACTGGATTGCATTGGCAGTGACTGCTTCCCACGTTGTAAGACCTCTAATGACTAGGCCATTGTAAATGTCCTCGTGGCGCAATCCTCGGATGAATCTATCGAGGAGTTGGTTGTTATTGAAGCGTTCATCGGGAGTGCAGCGAGAATTTAAATGCTTCAATCGACTTATAAAGTCTCTCACTGACTCCCCTTCCTCGCGTTTAGCTTTTTGAAGTTGAGATGCTACCCCCCAAAGCACACCCTCGCGTATGTATTCTTTCAAGAACAATCACTTGAGAGTGGGGTAGTGAGTGTGCTCTTCAACCCTTAAGGTTCGATACCAATCTCCGGCCTTCCCACTCAAGGTCAAGCCTAAGGCTATACACTTATGCAACTCATTGTGCTCTTCCAAGGAATCACACACGCGTTCAAAGACTTCAATGTGCTTCCTAACATCCTCGTTACCACTGAAGTTTTGAGTGAGCTTAGCCACTTGTACAGCCTTGCTTCTAGGTTCTCTCTCAGGCATGCCCCGCATGTTTTCCGCAATGGATCGTCCGATCGTCTGAGAAAATGCTGCGAGATCACCTAAGTGAGCAGGCATAGTTGGTGGAGGCACTTCTGGGATAGCCTGGCTGATAGGAGTTGGCGTTGGTCTGAGTATGTTGGCAAATGACGTAGGATATGATATGTGACTAGGCCTAGCTCCCCTTGGATAATGGTTATGATAAGGTGATCGTGTAGCATACGCCATTGGCATACTAAGAGGCGTAGGAGCTACATGAGCATGAGTAGCGATAGGTACATATGGTTGATAGGCACTGGCACGCACTGTTGTAGGTACTGTTCCACTAGGTAGCGGTGTCGTACTAACTACAGCGGTAACAGGTGCATTTTTCGCTATGCTCATCATTGGGGTAGGCATTGTGGATTCCTGAATGGAAAGTTGTGCCAAGGTTGGAAAGCTAAAGTTACTACTCGTGGGCTCAACCTGCATTGAGACTCCAGGCGAAACAACATACGAAGGGTTTATGGGACTCACCGAGGTAGGGTTGGTTGTTTGGCCTTGCCCGTATCCAAAAACCTCATAGGGCCAGTGGAAACTAGGTTCACTCCCCTATTTTGCCTCTCAATTTGGATAATTCTATGAATAACCTCACATATCATTTGCTGTTGCTCTTCTAGATTAGTGGCACTAGATGTAGATCGTAGGACTTCTAACCAACCCACATGGTATGTGTAACCCGTGTATAGGTCCATTAGAGTCTCTGTGTGTAGATCATATTCCTAATTTTCATTGAGAAATATCCCATCCAGACTTGGTGTGCCAAACGGTTCTCTTGAAGTGGACGCAATGTCACTTCTTAAGGGTTGGCTTCTAGGGACCTCTACTTTAGGAAGAGCATCGGAATGTGGTAGCTCAGTAGGGCCCTCATTAAACGAAGTGGGTAGAATATTCACATGGACACTCTTTGGGAGGGTAGGGTCCACATAAGATGTGAATGGCGAATCTACTACCCCTCCTTCCTCATTTACTTCGCTTGTCGCATGCTCAGAGCATGTAGCTCTACTAAAGGTCTCTATTAGACGACTAAACATGCTAGATCCGGGTTGTGGGGCCCAACCTGGCATGTTTTGGCTTGTCTCCTCAGGGTTCTTGGTAAGGTGCCCTTCCATGGCTTCTGAGTCAGAGGACGAGTCACTATCCACTATTCGTGGATCTTGGGTTGCACTCCCTTGGGTTCCAGCCGAAGGCCAAGATGCCAACGTGGAGGGATGGTGTGAGCCTGCGTAAACTGAAACGCTTTCTAGTGATTCAGGCTCTAGCACCCAACCAGAACGTAGATGCATGTGACGTAGGTACCCTACGTGCGTTGGTAACTACCCTTGAAACTCACACAAGTGGTTTCTTGGGTATTTCGCACCCCGTTTTTACTTGTTTTTAGATTGTTTTTAACTCGTTTTTGACCCCCTTACTCATGGTCGAACTTGGACTAGAGCGTGTGATAGCTCGAAACGAGCGTATCGTTCAAAGGGTCCTAGTGTGCTTTACAGCACCGTGTTTGCCTATCTAGAGCTCCTGTAGTCCTCAAAACAGTCCGTTTCCCTTGGGGGGAAGGGGCAAAAGCCTATTTGCTTGTGGAGGAAAGGGTGAGGGCTTTATCCCACATGCTCACTTTACTCCTTGGGGAGTGGGCTACATATAGGGCACGACTTCCCTTAAGCTCTCACTTGAAAGAAAGCTATGGAGGCTCACTCTCCTATATATATATATCAAAAGACCGAGACCGGGGGTCGTTTGGGTCGTGGGTCGTGGGTCGTTTGGGGTTCTTTCTTTTCAAAATTTTTTTCTCCAATTAGAAAATCTTTCCTCTCCACACGTTTGGTTCTTTCTTTAAAAATAAAATTTAATTTTTTATTTTATATTTTATATTTTTTAATTTTTAATTTCTATTTTTTTAAGATAAGTTTTCTAAGGTTTCTTTGGGGTTCGGCCTTGGCCGCGGCGCAGTTCGCACACAGCACAGATCTGGGGATTCAGAAATCCCCCCGCACTCAGATAACCAGATAACAGAACGCACGCCCACACGACGCGGAGTGGAAAAATAACAAAAGAAACAGAAATGCAGAAGACAAATTGCAGAAGACAGATTGCAAAACACAGAAACACCTCAACAACAAACACACAGTCGCTTTCCTATAGTGTAGATTAAACTTCACGCAGCAGCCGAGCTGCAAACTGGAGCTTGGTGCAGGGCAACTCCCCAGCAGCGGCGCCAAAAATGTGCGCTTTTGCCGCACAGGTCGTAGCTGGGGACTTGCCAAACACCGTATGCGAGCCACGAATGGCTGCAAGCATACAACCAGGAAGGCAAACTCAAAACAGAATGCAAAAGGTGTGTCACTCACCGCTTAACTGCCGCCTTGAAGGATTCCCGCGTCGCAGCTGTGAAGAAGGAGCCGCCGTCGCCGCTCTACCGCCTCTCTGCCGGCCGTGCCGCTACACAGTGCTCGATCGCTCTCTCACTCTCTCTCTCTCACACACACACACGCAGGAGAAGGAAACCAAAGAGATAAGGCAAGAGCACTCTTGTATTCACAACACATGAGAATGAGGATTTTAGGGTTACATTTGACTCTTATAGGTGACTTGGCCGTTCACACTTGGGCACCCATACATGGCCGGCCGACCCTAACCCTTCTCCTACTGATATTCAAGGTGCGCCTCTCATCGGCGATCACCCAATCCCTTCATCCTTAACATATGGTGCCGACAAGCCCGGCCCATGACTCAGAATATTTAAATTACTGACGTAAAACATAGTACGTCTCAATGTCCGTCATAGGTTAACAACTGACAATCGGAGATACAAGGAAACTATCACTGATATAATTTGACCATCTGAGTGATTTCAACGCTTTTTTCCTAATCAAGATCAGGCACAGTCGTTGATCCACTCAATTGAGAAATTTATTAGGAAATTAACTAACTACTCGAATCCTAGCGTAATCTTAAGATTTTTCAGTTTGATTATTAAAACTCCACTGATTCCAGCCCTACCCCATCCGGCCCATGGGTTAGCCACCACCCTGCTCCTGGAATCGATAGATCCAAACAAGTACTCACCCACCCATAATTGAAATGCCTTTCTTAACTTTAGCTTTAGAAAACAGATACGCACACACTCCTCTTTAAAACTTTAATATAAAAATAATCCATTGACAAAATAGATATGATCACAGATTTCATAATTCAAAATTTCCATTCAATCCCTTGTTTCACAAAAACAGTACCACTCTGGACTCTCCGTTGGGACGAGCTGGTCAGCAACGAGATCCAGTAACAGATTACAATAATCATTTTGTCAACATACATATATATATCTTCCTCGACATACGTATGGGTGTCCTAAGCACCGCAAGCCCGTGCATCGCCTGGTCAGAACCCTCCAGGATTCTCCTTAGGTGTTTTGGTACTTCACTCAGGGACCGCTTCATCGGCCCTCGCCCATTGTACCGGAAGCACACCATTTTTCACCATACTCAGGCTGGTCAAGACCTGGGTAGGTTTTTGCCGCGTGAGCTGTCCCTCGAACACTCCCTGCAAGATCTTGCAACCGAACTTCCCTTAGATAAACATATATACCAAATGCTCCCTCCAGCATTCTGGCGTAAGATAGTCCTTTAAGAAAACAGGGTTTCTATGCAAGTTTTCAGTTTTGATTTTGTTTGAAAACCATGAATAATCTTAAATCCGTATCTCAATACTTCTAGATCCAGGTCTGAATTCCAAATAGAATTCCTCGAATTCTGTTAACTTGATCCTCAGATCTAAATCAAAAGTCTTAACTTAGTTTCAGATTCGGTGAGGGATTTGAGTACATTTTTCCTGAACTCGGCACATCGTCATTGATTGAAACTGACGAAGGAATTAGGTCTTGGTCAATAGTCTGAATCAGAGTTTGGGTCTGGAAAGGTTCCTCCTAACTTATCTTTCTCGAAAGGTACTATTTCAATTTCTCTTTTTCTAAACTTTTGTTCGACGAATATTTGCTTACAGATTTCTAAAACATGAATTTCTTATGAGGAATAAAATAATCATTTATCTCGATCTTCGACTTCGATAGTTTAATTGAATTTTCTCATTACGATCCTAGTGAATATGAAACAGTAGCATTTCTTCTCACAGATTATCTACTTATTGATTTTTCCAATTTTTGCAAAAATTAAACATAGGATTAAGGAGAACCCTTATTTAATTATAAAGATTCTTTATGCATCTAATTATGCATAAAATCCAATTCTGATAAAAGTCTAACTTTTATCATCATAAAAATCATTTATGTTGAAAATCACTCTTTTAATATGAAAGAATTTCTTTTATGCATCCATTAATGCATAAAAATCATTTATGATGAAAATCACACTTTTAATATAAAAATATCTTTTATGCATACAAATCATTTATAATAAAATCACTCTTTTAATATAAAAGAATTTCTTTTATGCATCCATTTATGCATAAAAATCATTTATGATGAAAATCACACTTTTAATATAAAAAATATCTTTTATTCATATGTTTACATACAAATCATTTATAATAAATTCACTCTTTTAATATAAAAGAATTTCTTTTATGCATCCATTTATGCATAAAAATCATTTATGATGAAAATCACACTTTTAATATAAAAAAATATCTTTTGTGCATATGTTTATGCATACAAATCATTTATAATAAAATCACTCTTTCAATATAAAAGAATTTCTTTTATTCATCCATTTATGCATAAAAATCATCTATGATGAAAATCACACTTTTAATATAAAAAAATATCTTTTATGCATATGTTTATGCATACAAATCATTTATAATAAAATCACTCTTTTAATATAAAAGAATTTCTTTTATGCATCCATTTATGCATAAAAATCATCTATGATGAAAATCACACTTTTAATATAAAAAATATCTTTTATGCATATGTTTATGCATACAAATCATTTATAATAAAATCACTCTTTTAATTTTAATCACTCATTTATAATAAAATCACTCTTTTAATATATAAGAATTTCTTTTATGCATTCATTTATGCATAAAAATCATTTATGATTAAAATCACACTTTTAATATAAAAAAATATCTTTTATGCATACAAATCATTTATAATAAAATCACTCTTTTAATATAAAAGAATTTCTTTTATGCATCCATTTATCCCCGTAAAAATAATCTATGATGAAAATCGTACTTTTAATATAAAAAAATTTCTTTTATGCATAAAATCATTTATGATGAGAATCACACTTTTAATATAAAAAAAAATATCTTTTATGCATATGTTTATGCATAAAAATCATTTATGATGAAAATCACACTTTTAACATAAAAAAATATCTTTTATGCATAAAAATCATTTATGATAAAAGTAACACTTTTATAATAATAAAAAGTATTCCTTTGTGCATAGAAAATAATAATGATAAAAGTAACACTTTTATAATAATAAAAAATATTCTTTTATGCATACTTTTATGCATAGAAATCAATAATGATAAAAGTAACACTTTTATAATAAAAAAATATTCTTTTATGCATACTTTTATGCATAGAAGTCAATAATGATAAAAGTAATATTTTTATAATAAAAAAATATTCTTTTATGCATAAAAATCAATATGATGAAAGTAACTCTTTTGTAATAAAAAAAATATAATTTTATGCATTATTTTATGCATAAAAATCCATAATGAAGAAAGTAACACTTTCATAATAAAAAAATTATCAATAAGTATCTTTCATAGAATTTAATTCTATTGAAAATCATTCTTTTATAAAAATTAATCAATATGCATCTTTCTATGCATGAATGAAAATGACACTTTTAGAATGCTCTAATGATGGGGATTATTCTTTTTGATTAATTAGAAGTTGACCAAGAGTATTTAAATCATTCTAGTGTAAACATTTTTTACTTATTTAAGAGAACATTATGAAAAACTTGATTTCATCCAATAATCAATCATCTAGGATAAAGAATGGTTGGATTTACTAAAGAAGAGAGGGGAATGTCTTTTTTCAATGAGGCATAACATCCATTCAATTTAGAGAAGACAAAAATCATAAAAAACCATAAAAGAAATAGAAAAGAGAAGAATCTCCAACTTACATTGATAACTTGAGAGCTTTCCTTTGGCTTGATGGTTTGAGGGTTCTACTCTTATTTGAAACAAGAGTGGCCACCAATCTTTTAGAAGAGGGAAGGTCAAAACTAATGAGTTATGAGTAAAATTCATAGTTTTTGGCACTTGGGAGAGGTAGGGTAATAGTGCAAAACACTATTGAGTTTCAACAAAGGGGAAGGCTTCTATTTATAGGAAAAAGTGAGCTTCTAACCAAGCCAATTGATTCTAGAATTTTTGAGATTAGTTTGGTCAATTTTTGACCATTTTTGGGTCAATTTTGCTCACTTTTTGGATCTAGTTGAAACAGGAGAGAGGAGAGATAAAAATATCTCATTATTTGGGAGTTAAAAACTCATTCAAGCATGTGAAATAGGTGCCTCCTTCATGAGGGGAATTCCCCCATACTGAGGTGTTAAAAATGCATCATTTCATTTAAATATCTCTCTTTTTTAACTATTAACCTTGTTTTTAGTCAACTCTTCATCTTATGTGAGTATTTACTCATTTTTGTGGGATTTTACTTTTATTCTTCTTATATATATACCCTCCCTACATTTGGATGAATCTTATTGGTCCATAGGAACCTTAATTTAAAATTTCAAAAAAATCTTGACCCTCGGGATAATGCCTCTTGAACAGATTATACTTAATTTCTAATGCACCTTCTGAAAATATTTTTGAACTTCTGTTTCAGGAGAACTTATTTTAATAAGATGAGGTATTTTTCTATCAAAAAATATATAAAATTGAATTATCACTCTCTAGAAGATTTTCTCTCTCTAGGCCAAAACTGGTAGAAACAAGATCTTTTATATTTTTGAAGAGGGATTTAATTACAGGGGAAGATGCTGGACATCTTGAGAGGCTGGGGAGGAATCTTACACATACTGTGGAGGAGAAAAAATATGTCTCTGAATGATTATACCTTGAAGATTAAGGATATTGTGGAATCCCTTGCATCTATTGGTGTTTTTGTTGATGATGATGATAAGGTGGAAGTGTGTATATGTGGTATCGGGCCATAATACAAGGCGTTCAAGACATCTATTTAGACTTAGGAGACCATTCCCAACTTCACATATTTGGTGTCAATGATTATTAAAGAGAAGAATTTGGGTGAAGATCAATAGTCTTCACAAAACAAAAATAGTTCAGAGTAGTAGGCCTTCTACAAAAGTTCACGTAGAGGACAAGGTAGAGGTCATGGACGTGGCCAAGGTGGTGGCCAAACGGGTAATCAAAATTATGGTCAGTAAGCAGTCCGAGGATTTGTAGGTGGAAGAGGATAGTTTAGAGGCAGGGGGAGTCAAAGAGGTCGTGGAAATTGGCAAAGGCAGCATAATGATACACATGGATATTTTTAATGTGGTAAGCCTAAACATGTGTAGGTAGATTGCTATAAGAAATAGAGTGACATGCAAAATGAAAAAGTGCAGCAAAACAACTATGCGTCCTCTAGCAAAAATAATGAGGATAATGAGAGGTTGTTTGTTATGCAACATGTGGTTAATTTGTGTCTAGAAATGATGTAGCAGCATGTAAGGATGGTGTATGGTATGTTGATTCAGGTGCTTCAAACCACATGACATGTCATGGTGGGTGGTTTAAGGAAATGAAGAGTCTTGAAAGACCAGGTTTTGTTGAAAACAGGGGATGACACTGCTCATTCGATTGCCCTTGTTGGAGATGTACCATTGTCTATGCAGGATGGTAAGGTGAAGTACCTTGTAGATGTACTTCATGTTTCAAACATTACAAAGAATCTGGTTTCAGCTGACTAGATGATTGAGTAAGGTTTGTAGGTCCGGTTTAACCCTAATGGTTGTTATGTAGAAGACTTTAAAGATAAGTGCAAGTTGATTGCAAAAGGCAACAGAGTGGGCAGAATGTTTACATTGAATGTAAATATGCCTGAAGTGAGTGCTACAATGTTTGAAAATGGTTCAAAAGTTATTGTAGATACAGACATTTGGCATAAGAGAATTGGCATATAAATGTGCAAAGAATGAAGTCTCTATGCAGACTAAAGAAATTGTATAGGGCTGCCTAAGTTTAAGGTTGAAGGTATGCAAAAAGTATGTGAAGCATGTCAATTTTGGAAAGCAAACAAAGCATGTATTTCCACATGATAGAAATGTGAGCATGAGTGTAATAGATGTTATGCATTCAGATGTATGGGGTCTTGTGAAGACTATGTCTATGGGGGGCTGCAGGTACTATGTAACATTTATTGATGACCACACGAGGAAAGTGTGGGTGTATTTTATGAAGGAGAAGAGTGAAGTGTTCACTCATTTTCAAAATTTCAAAGTGATGGCTGAAAAATAGACAGGAAAGTATGTGAAGTACCTAAGGTCAAATGGAGGGGGAGAATGTTTCTCCAATGAGTTCTCTGAATTACGAAAGAATAGCATTCAGAGACAATTTACATGTAGATACACTCCGTAGCAAGATGGATTTACTGGAGCAAAAAAATAGGCACATTGCAGATATAGCATGAGCATTGATTGCAGAGAAGAATATGACGCATAGCTATTGGGATGAGGCTATGTCTACAACAGTTTATATCATGAATAGGACTCCTACTGTAGCCATGTAGGATATAACACCAAAGGAGAAGTTAACTGGCAAGAAACCTGATTTGTCTCACTTGAAAGTTTTTGGATGTATTGCATATGCGCATGTGCCATGAGTTACATACCAAGCTAGATCCAAAGGCAGAAAAATGTGTGTTTATTGGGTATTCCCTTGAGCAAAAGGGATATAGATGCTACAGGTGAATTGAGGGTAAGCAGGGATGTTGTATTTGATGAGATGAGTAGTTGGTATGCTATTGAAAAAGATGTTGTTGGGGCTGATGTAAGTGGAAATGTGGTTGCACAGAATACAAGTCAGCAACAATCACAGTCACATTGAGTGGACCTGGAGAGTCCTCATGTAGCAGTTCTGTTGATAGACCATGGAGGAGTGGCAGGCTGCATCATAATACCTGTCTCCTGGAAATGTAGTTGGTACATCACATAAAGGCAAAGAGAAAGTGGTTGAGCCCCTTGTTGGTATGCCTGATATTTATGCAGGGCATTCTCTTGTTGATGGAGAGTCTAGCGGCGCAGAGATGAGCCTTGATGAGAGGAGCTTGGGATTCTAGCAATGAGGACATCTGGTGTGAAGAAGGCTATGGAAGCCATGAATGCAAAGTTACAAAGATCTAGAAGAGTCAAAAACCTTGTGCAGAGGTTGACTTATGATGGTTATGTGGCATATCACTATGCTTATATGAAAAAATTTGTGCAGGCTGTAGAACCCACATGTTTTGATATGAGGCTATTGGAAATGTGTGTTGGGAGAAAGCTATGGATGAGGAGATGGATGCATTATTATATGGAAATGAGACTTGAGATTTGATGCCATTGCGTGAAGGCAAGAAAGCTATTGGTTGTAGGTGGGTGTATAAGGTGAAACAACATAAAAGTGATGGTAGCATAAGCATGTAGTATAAGGCTAGATTGGTAGCCAAAGGATATCCGCAAACACATGGGATTAATTATGAGGAGACATTTTTCCCGGTTGCAAAGATACCGGCTATGAGAGTTGTGATTGGTGGTGGCTGCAGCTAAAGGCTGGTTTTTACATTAGATGGATGTAAAAAATGTGTTCTTACATGGCAACTTACAAGAAGAAGTGTATATGGATCACCCACCTGGTTTTGAGGATATAGGTCACCCGGAGTATGTATGTAAGCTTCGTAAGGCTTTATATGGGCTGAAGCAAGCTCCATGAGCATGGCATGACAAGATTGCTGAGTATCTTGTCACTATTGGTTTTCATATGGCAGATGCAGATCACTCTTTGTATGTGCGTAAGAACGATAAAGGTATTGTGATCATCACCATCTATGTAGATGATCTTATTGTTGGGGGTGACAACTTGGATGAGATTGAGCATGTGAAAAGTCTTCTCAAAAGGAAGTTTGAGATGAAGGATTTGGGAGATTTGTGCTACTTTTTGGGAATTGAGGTCATCCGCACACCTGATGGTATTTGGCTATCATAGAGACAGTATGTATTGGACATGTTATCCAAGTATTGGATGGCTGATTGTAAGCTAATCTTGGTGCCATTAGATCAAAATGGCAAGCTTAGTGTGGATGTAGGTTGTTATGTGTTGGAGGATACCACTATGTACAGGAAGATTGGGGAGTTTGATCTATGTCACGATCAACAGGCTAGATTTGAGTTACACTGTTGGCATAGAGAGCCAGTTTATATACGTTTCACGCAAACCACATCTTGATAGTATGCGACACACACTTTGGTATTTGAGGGCCACTATTGATTATGTAGTAGTAGGTGTACCATTAGATCTATATGGGTACACATATGAAAATTGGGTAGGTAGCATCTCTAATAGGAGATCTACCACTGGATTTATGTTTTCATTGGGGAGTGATGTTGTGACATGGAGCAGCAAGAAGCAGCCCACAATCGCCTTGTTGAGTATAGAGGAGCTGGAGTCGCAGGCATGTGAGGTAGCTTAGTTACACAAGCTACTTGCCTGATTTGGGGTTACATGTGGAGATAAAGGTTGTCATATATTGTGACAATCTTAGCAATATATAATTGGCCAGGAACCTAGTTTTCCATGTGCGAACGAAAAACATTGAGGTACATTACCACTTTATCAAGGAGAGAGTCTTGGTAGGTGACATTGACTCGGCCTACATCAGCACATAGGATCAGGTCACTGACATCTTAATGAAGACCTTAGGAGTTGAGAAGCTCCGCAGATTTTGCGATATGCTTGGAGTTCATGAGTTGGAGTTGAGCTTGAGGGGGAGTGTTAAGATGTTAAGCTCAACATGAGCTGATACTCACGAGGCGTCTATATGATCGTTCAACATTTATATCACTGGCGGGTTTGGTAGCTGGCACCGACATATCTTTGCTAGAGATTCTACAGCTCGACTACACCAACTAGTCCACACCTATCCACTCCACTTAGTGTGTTCACATTATGGACTGCTTGTATATACTCTATTATGTGTGTTAGTCACTTTATCTTCTTGGTAGACCTCTTTTGTTGTGTGAAGAAGAAGTGGAATTTTCAGCCTCTTTTGTTGTGTGAAGAAGAAGTAGAATTTTCAGCCTCTTGTGTGTTCTCTTGTAGGGTTTTTGTGAGTGTGTGTGTGTGTGCTTGTAAGAGCTCAAGCTCCTCTTTTCCCTGAATCTTTTCACGCGACTATGAAGTATCCTAAGTTATCTGGGAAATCCTTGGAGGATGTGGATGCTCACATCCTTGTTTTCAACAGTGTTTGGTGCGTGAACGTCCCTGGCCTGATGGATCAGAACCTCAAAAAAGCAGCTTTCATCCCAACCTTATAGAAAGTGCTGCTCTCTAGGTTGCTCAGTATGAGTATGCCCATTTTCCCACCTATGATGCAATCAAATATGCATTCCATCAAAGATTCAAGGAAGACAAGACCTCCGTGCGTGTGCTTGATAAGCTATGCTAGATGAACCAGAAAAACCTGACGGTGGAAGTCTATCTTGCTAAATTTTGGAAGCTTCTTATGCAACCAATCGGCCCATGGAGGATATCCTCAATTCTTATTTCATGAAGGGCCTCAACAAACAGCTCAAAAGGGTAGTAGCTGGTGCTGATCTTACCAACCACCATGACTCTGGAGTAGTTGGTCAAATCAGCTCTCTGAGGGCGGAGCATGTGTTGGGAGCATCTGTCAAGAGCAAGGGCAAGACCAAGAGAAAGAGGAAGTCCAAAAGGTCTGCTTCTGAATCTTTGAAAGAGGAGGATGATTGGGATAACTCCACTACAAGTGAGGAATCAGAGGAGGAGGAGGAAGATTGCAAGGCATAATCTAAGAGCAAGAAGGCAGGAAAGGCAACTGGCTGTAGGTGGCTCACTTGACTAGTGAAGGTGCAAAGTCCCCTCCCACATTCTGACACCTCGAACACTTGGTGTTCGAGGTGTCAGAATCATGGACACGGAGCCAAAGAATACAGCTTGAATGAGCTTTGGTGTGCCGTCTGTAAAACCTCCACAAATACCACAGAAGCATGTAGATATAATGGGAGGAGAGCACCTCCACAACCTATGATCCAAGCCCCCATGGTGGCAACCATTCAACATGCCCTGCCCCGATGGCTCCACTGGATCCATACCGAAGGCCACAATTTCATCCACATGGAAATTTTCCTCTCAAGGATGTGCCTGGTGCTCTCAATAGCTTGTTTTGACGTGTTTTCATTGCCATGCCCTAGAGGCCATTGCAAGTTTGAATGTGATAATATATGGAGAAGGCACAAGGCTAAAGTGGAAGGATCCTAGGCTTCAGTATCAGGCTGACCGCCGGTAGTGAATGCCATAGAAATCCAAGCTCTTGATGAGCAAGAAGTAGTTAAGCCAACCATAGAGGTAGTGGAATCATTAGCCATGGTGATAAGATCCATGCAAACCCAAGTCTCCAGAGGCAAAGAAAAAACCAACCTTGGATAAGAGGGGGAAGTAGAAAGTTGTCACCTAGCAGGAGCAAAACAAGGTACGGACAAAAGTTTTCATTTGGGGGGAAAAGAAGCAGGCTAGAGAGGCGCTATAAAAAAAGGATCTAGAAAAGCCCAGGCTGATCTACCGATGGCAAGAACCCAAAGTCAACATACCAGTACTGACGGGAAGGCAGTGTCCTCACCACTAGCAGAGACACCAAGGCCAAAGAAAGGTGCACAGACACCACGACCAGAACAAGGTGCGGAGGCACCAAAGGAGGGGGAAAGCCAAAGTAGGCTTGCCAAAAGTGGAAACATAGCCGTACGATCAGAATCAGAGGAGCAACTGCTGTGCTGACTGATGCCTTAGGAAGAGAAGATGGCGCCCTCACAGCGCTGGAAGCCATGCACATAGAGAAGATAGAACCCCCATCTAGTTTATGATGAAGCCATCCCAATGGCTGGAGTGGACATAGCAGAAGTACTACTAGATGGTGGGTCAGGAGTCAACATCCTGTCAGATATGACATGCAGAATGCTCGGGTTGAGCAGATGGGATCTTGCTCCATTTTCCATAAAAATGGCAGATCAGTGAGTGTAGCCACTCAAATGAATCCACAAGCTCACCCTAGAAATCGCTGGTATTAGTTTCCAGATTGAAGTAGTGGTATTCCGACCATGTAATGTACTCCTCCTTGGATGGATTGAGTGGGGCTACAACCAAGTCCAAATGGCACTAGATCGGGAGAAGATGACCTTTATCACTGAATGAGGAGCCTTTGCATCCAATGTCATGACCTTCGGGCTCAAGAATGCACATTCCAACGGATGTTTCAAAGGATTTTTGCAAAATTTTTGACCAGCTTCATGTGAGTGTTCATTGATGATTTTAGTGTCTTTAGGAAATCATCTCAACATTTGACGCACCTTCAGTTGTGCTTAGCTAAATGTCGAGTTTCTAGACTGTGCCTAAATCCCGCTAAATGTGCCTTTGCCATCCAAAACGATATGCTCCTTGGACACATTCTATCTCAAGAAGGCATTGCAGTAGACTCGGACAAGGTGGAAGTAATATGGAAAGCTTTGATTCTGACCAGTGTGAAGGAGCTGAGAAGTTTTTTGGTCAAATGCTCCGGTATCTTGCCCACATAGCAGTCCCATTAAACTAGTAAATAACCCAAGTCAAAATGCCATTGACACAACAGTTGACACACACCAACCTCGTTGGATAGAGGAATGCAACATTGCATTCCAGTGCCTCAAGCTAATGCTGTCCGAAGCACCTATAGTTCAAGTGTGAGACCCCTCTGCCCCCTCCGCACACCGGATTCCTGGTTGCTAGCAGTGGAAGTAGCTTCCTCTTGCATGGGGCAGGGTTTCCCACTCGGGGCCTCACCTTCGAATGTTTGAACGTGATACTAATCTGGTGGTCATTCCAAAACCAAAATCGGGAAAATAACCCTTGCCTGAAAAATGGGGACGATTCTACCTTTTTGATTTTCTTAATTTTCTAACGGGATCAAGAGACTAAACTATCCTTCACCTGATTAAACCAGATAAAAGGAAAACTATCACTGACTTAATTTGAAGAAATCAACGCTTTTTTTCTAACCAAAATCAGGCACAGCCGCCGCCGTTGATCTAATCATTTGAGGAAATCAACGCTGTTTTCCTAACCTAAGTCAGGCAAAGCCATTGATCTACTCATTTGAGAAATTTTTCAGGTTTTTATTTAACTACTCGAATTCTAAGCGTATTCCTATTATTTCAATTTAATTATTAAAACTCCACTGATTCCAGCCCAACCCCATCCGGCCCATGGGTTAGCCACCACCCAACCACTAGAATCGATAGAACCAGACAATTACTCATCCACCCATAATTGAATGCCTTTCTTAACTTCTGCTTTCAAATACAGATACACACACACTCCTCTTTAAAACTTTAACATATAAAATAATCCATTAACAAATAGTTATTGGTTATAGATGTCATAACTCAAAGATTCCATCCAGTCCCTTGTTTCTCAAAGAACAGTATCACTGTGGACTCTTCATTGAGACCAACTGGTCAACGAGATCCAGTAAACAGATTACAATAATCATTTCGTCCATCATACATATCTTCCACGACATATGCATGGGTGTCATAGGCACCGCGAGCCTGTGCATCTCCTGGTTAGAACCCTCCAGGATCCTCCTTAGGTGTCCTAGAACTTCACTCTCAGGGACCACTTTGTCGGCCCTCGCCCATCATACCAGAAGCGCACCATTTTTCAACGATACCGAGGCTGGTCAAGACCTGGGCTTTGCCGCGTGAGCCGTCCTTTGAACACTCCCCACCAGCTGTTTGCAACCGAACTTCCTTAGAAAAACATATACCAAATGCTCCCTCTAGCATTCTGGCGTAAGACAGTCCTTTAAGAAAACAGGGTTTCTAAGTAAGTTTTCAGTTTGATTTTCTTTTGAATACAAGGAGTATTACTTGAATCAGTATCCCCAAAACTTCTTGATCGAGATTTTGAATTTCATATCGGAATTCCTCGAACTCTATAACCTTAATCCATAGATTATTTCGAAGGATCTCAAACTTAGTTTCAGATTTGGCAGGAGTTTTGAGTGTATTTTTCTAAACTGGTCACACCTTCTTTCCTCGAAACTGACGAAAGAGTTTGGTCTTGGTCATAGTTTGATTCAAGGTTCAAGTCAGATAAGATTTTTCCTGAACTATCTTTCTCGAAAAGGTTTGATAATTTACTATTTTTTTGAATTTCTTTCCTTTAATATTCACTTAGCTGATTTCTAAATTAGTTACGAATTCCAATGAGGAATAAATTAATCATTTATCTGAATATTTTGATCTCACTAGATTTTCTGAATTTTAAACATCATTAAGCTTTTACAAAGGGGGAGACTTCTATTTATAGGAAAAAGTGAGCCTCTAACCAAGCAAATTGATTCTAGAGTTTTTCGCATCAGTTTGGTCAATTTTTGACCATTTTTGGGTCAGTTCAGCTTACTTTTTGGAGATTTGAAACAGGAGAGAGGAGAGATAAAAATATCCCATTTTTTGGTTAAAAATTGTGGGTAATGATGAGAAAAAGGCGCCTACTTCATGAGGGGAGATCCCCACACTGAGGTGTCAAAATTTTTTCTTTTATTCTTCAATTTATCTCCTTCCTACATTTGGAGTAATCTCATTGGCCTATCAAACCTTTGTCTGGACCTTAATCCAAATGTTTTTGAAAACAGGGGCCCTTAGGCTAAGGTCTTTTATGCACATTATAATTTATTTCTAATGCACCTTAGGAATTTCTTTCTAAACTTCTGTTTCGAGGGAATTTATTTTAATAAGAAGGGATATTTCTCCATCCAAAGATATCTAAAAATTGAATTAACTCTCTAGAATATTTCCTCTCTCTAGGCCAAAATAGGTAAAAATAAGTTCTATTATTATTCTGAAAAGGGGATTGATTATAGGGCAAGAAACTGGACATCTTGAGAGGCTAGGGAGGAATCTTACATCCTCTCCCACTTAAAAAACGTGAGATATCCTCATCTCGCAAACTGGGGATAATCCCGCATCAGTTCGGCTTCTTTCTCCCAGGTGGCATCTTCAAAAGGATAGAACTTTCATTTGACTAATAATTCTCTCAGAATTTTGTTCTTGAGAACCTTGAAAATCAAGGATTTCTTCAGGTTGGAGTTCCATCTGCCCTTGGGTTGAAGAAGTTAAGAGTTCATCATTAAGCACATGATTCGGACTCGGTACATACTTCTTAAGTAGGGTGACATGAAATACATTATGTACTTTGAGATGAGGAGGCACAAGAAGTTCATAGGCTAAGTCACCTACTTTCTTTGTAATCAGATATGGCCCACAGTATCTGGAGGATAACTTCTTGTACTTCCCAACAAGAGATAGAGAACTTCTTTTGGGGTGTACTTGAATGAAGACCATATCTGCTTCTTCGAATTTTTTGCTTGACCTCTTCTTATCTGCATACTGCTTCTGTATCCTGGGTAACTTTTATATCCTTGCGGATTGACTGCATCTGCTGCTCCATGTCCTCAAGCATCTGTCTAGACATCTTGACCCTAATCAATGGGTCGGACCAAGTTAAGGGTGTTAGGCAGTCTTGTCCATACAGAGCTTTGAAAGGGCACATCCGATACTTCGGTGATAAGAAGCATTGTAGGCCAATTAGACTAGGTGCAGATAGCTTAGCCACTTCTTGGGTTCCCTGCCCCACAGCACGACTGAAGTATATCTTCGATTACTTGGTTCACCCTTTCTGTTGACCATCCGTCTCGGGGTGAAGCTATGCTGAGATCCAAGAAAGTTCCTACTGCTTTGAAGAATGCAGTCCAGAATCTTGACATGAATTTGGGATCTCGATCACTTACTATTCTCCTAGTGGTGGTGGGTAGGCCATGCAATCTGAAGATTTCCTTGAGGAACACTGTGGCCACAGCCACTGCAGTGTACACCGCTTTTTTTCTCATTTCCGAGACACAACCGATGATCCCTTCCACAGAACAAGGTCTTCTCAAGATTTAAACCAATTAACGTAACTAATCGTATCTATTTGTTTCTCAAGAATCCTCCGATCTAGCCTAACCCCATCCGGCCCATGGGTTAGCCAACCACCGACCACTGAATTGGTGGGATTCCTCTATAAAGATTTAATTGGGTTTTTGCCCAGGAACCGAGGAGGAAAGTTCCTAGGCCCCCTAGCCGGCGATTCATGCAAAAATCAAATAGGCATACCACATACACACCCAATATGAAATTGCCATTTATAACAGATTCGACTGGCTTTAAGACAATCCTTGAATAAAATCATAATATTTTCGATCATCATTTTCTAAAATTCCAAGTCCATTATATTACAAAAATGCATCCTCTGAACTCTCCGTTGAAGACCAGCTGGCAAAAAGATAAATTTAACTATATTTTCTCTTAAAAATTAAATAAAAATCTTCATTAATTCCTTTGCACTAGAAATTATACTTTCCTTATTTAAATATTTGAATTTCAATATGGTGGGAATTCCTCTTTCATCATAAAAAATTATCTATACAAAAAGATAAATTTAACTAAAATTTTTCATAAAATATACATTATTTTAGCATTCCAATAATTTTTTTCTCTAAATCATTGGAATACATGGATTTCCAATGTCATGGGGATTACTCTTTTCACATAAAAATAAATTACTAGAAATTTCTCTTTTTTCTAATTTACTAATTATGCATAAACATAAAAATCAATTTCTCCATGATTACAATGAGAATCATTCAATTAGTCTAGGATGATAATTCCTAGAATATGGTAGGAAGTCCTCTTTTCATATTATGAATGAAAATGTTTTATGTGCTTTTTTTTACAAAACATTTGCCATAGCTCTGCTGCTATTACTGATAATTCTCAATTTAATTGAAAGAATGAAGTTTAATATTATTGATATGATTAGAATGACCACTAATTGCATCATTATCCAATTATGGATTGATTCATAATTTCTATGAAATAAATATCATAAAAGCATAAAAAGCCATTATTTTGGCCTCCAATTAGACAAGCATAGAAATTACTTGGATTAGAGAAATGCTTCATGAGAAGCTTCATTTGGATTGAGAATAGGTCATAGGAATGACCTTTCTTTGGGGGGAGAGAGAAAAATGCTTAAAAACCATTAAAATTAAGCATAAATGGAAATTTATGTGTTTCTTTATTACAATTCATAAAATAACTTCAATAGTAGCCAAAAGCCATTTAAATTAAAGCCTCTCAAGCTTGAGAGGGGTTGAGAAGAGAAGCATTTGGAGTTTTAATAAGAAAAAAATAATAATCCACACTTTACCTTCTAATTTACTTGATTCTTTGATCACAGTAGAGGCCCCCAACCAATCAATTGGTTTGGTATGTTGTAGGAGTCACCAAGGAAGATTGAAGAGAGAGAGAAGCTCCAATCTCTTCAATTTTGTAGAGGTTTTTAGAGGATAATAGAAATTAAGCTTAGTTTAGAGTAATACCGGCATAGCTTAGTTCATAGATAATAATACAAAGGAATGAGGGTCTATTTATAGGAGAGGGAGGCCACTAACTGAGTCCAACTGAGTTCTAGAATTGTCCAGCTTCAATTTGGCTGAATTTGGACAAGATTTGGACCAGTTTGGCTCCCTTTTTTATTCGGTTTGATCTAGGAGAGAGGAGAGATAAAAATATCCTAGAGCTTTAAAAACTTTATCCTTATCCTCCTCACACAAAGGGCAATAATTCAACAAGAAATTCAGAACTCTCAAATCTTTAAGAGACGGAAGTGAACCCATCATTTCATGACTAATTTATAAGCTAAACTCTTCGTCTTAATGACTGCTTTACCCATTCCGCCCGTGGTTCAAGAACAAATCTTAACGCTTCAAGAACAAATTGTTAATGAACGAGAACTCTGACACAAATTAGAGCGTCAAGTCAAGCGTAACAAACGCAAACCATGCTTTTGATTCTTCCGACTTAGATGAGGAAGAAAGTTATCAAGTTAGACGCACTGTTAAAGCTAAATTGCGTGCTCAAAATTCTAAGAAAGACTCACAAATCAGTCGAAAGGCATTCACTTTCCAAAATTATGATGGCAAAAAGGATGCACAAGTTCTCATTGCTTGGATTAGCCAACTAGATGATTATTTCTCTGGTGAAAAGTTCTCAAAAAAAGGATAAAATTAAATGTGCTTGTAATCACTTGATCGAAAGTGTTGCCTTATGGTGGAATGTGACCAAACAAGGTGAACATAGACCTTCAACATGGAAAAAGTTCCAAAAACTCTTAAAGAAACATTTCCTACCTTCACAATACAAAGCTAAGACTCGACAACGATGGTCTACCTTCCGACAGCTTAACACAGAAAATATATCAACTTATGTGGATAGGTTTGGGCAAACTTTATTACAAATGCAGGTAATCAAGAAGGTTCGCACCAAGGATCAAAGAAGAAAGTTCGTAGCAGGTTTGAAACCTACAATTTGATCTGAGGTAAATATGTTTCGACCACATGCTCTTAGTTCAGCTATTTCTCTAGCTTTGAATTGTGAAAAGAAAAATGTTTTTTCTAAGAAAACAATGACTCCTCAAATCTCGGGATCAGCATCTTTCAACCCTAAAACCCGTCCAAAATCATTTGACACCTCTCTTAATGACCATAACATAGGTATTAACACTAAGATAGATGATTCACAAAAAGCTAATAAACATGATTCCAAGAAGTGTTACAAGTGTAACGAGATTGGACACATCACATCAAATTGTCCACGGAAGTCAATGTTTATTTCATTAGGACTCAATATGATCGATGAAGATGAAGAAGAAGAATACCACGGACGACTACTCAGACTTTTGAGGTAACATGTTTATTGCATTTGATTATTTAACACTTTTCGGTAAACTCAAGGAGAGTTTTTATACATCAAAAGTAGAACTTCTTGAAGGAACTGGCCCTTCCATCTTGAATTATACTTTATGAATTTTTCACTATGTATTAATCTTGTGGTATGGGACACGAGGTTAATCTTGTATGAAGGATTTCGATGCATACTTATCTCTATATCTGTGTGGGATAATTTCTGGTGGTATGGGACACTAGAATTTATTACACATAGAAGTCCTTGATATAATGTATTTTGTTAGTGAACATACTTGAATTTATATAGTATATGACAATTGATCTCCTTTTCTCTCATAAGCAAACAAGTATTCAGTTGCTTATCCAAGCAGGAGGGATGTTACATAATGTCTATCCTTTAGTTGTACGGGGATGCCAGGTCACTAGTGTGCCATCTTAGTGAATTATTATCATGGGTGACTCCATATTAAATATTGATTACCTAGTGGTATTGGCATATCTTGAGACCATGCTTGACGGGTGTATGTTGTTAAAGTGTAACAAGTCGTGCCATGCTTGACAAGTGTATTGTGGTCAAGTGAAACAAGTGAACTATGCTTGATAATTGCACACGATCGAAATGAAACAAGTGGTTTATGCAACTGATGTGCCATGCTCATTGGAGTGTAACAAGTGGCAACTCACACCATGCTAGATGATGTGTACATAGCGATACTCTCATCATAGTGAAACAAGTGGTGAATATATGCTAAGTTTGTACCTATCAATGTATCATATTGGGATATGTTTACAGAAATAGGTGATGAGCAATGTGTGTGTGTCACACATAAGGGATCTTGTTTATATCATATTATTTTTATTATTTGTGATTTGATGATAGTGTGAGCATCACCAATTTTGGTGTCGCATGAGATTTTTTTTTGTTGTTGTAGCATTTTTTTAACGCAATTAAGGACAATTGCTTCCTCAAACGAGAGGAATGTTACAGGTATATATTTTATCATATTTTTTATAAATTAATGATCTTACAAAAATATGTTTAATTTAATTTGTGCAATGGAATGTGCAAATGGGCACAAGATTAATGTATAAGTGTAAATGTGCACATAGTCATTTATGTAACAAGGCCCACTAGCAATTATATATTGGGCAAGGTTTATTTTTGATGAAATGCTTTAAAAGCATTGGACTAAGGTTCAATTTTGTTTTAAAAAAAAGGCCCAATTTTGGAAAAGCTATGCTATTTATGGTTCCAAGGGATAAATTTATTAATATAATTTAAATACCGCGTGTGGGAGTGGAGCCATACACGTCGGGGGGGAGATTGCACCCAATCTTATCTTGATGATGATGTTATTCTTTCTCTCTTGCTTTATTTTATATGCTAGCATGTGATTTGATTTCAATTTAATTCAAGTTCTTGTTTTAATTTTTGATATAATTTATGAGTTTTGAATTTTTTCTTTAAGAAGATTAAAGGTTCCACGACAGTTTCCTCTCAGATTTTTGGAGGATTGCCCAAAGGCTCAGCAGATTTGGCAGAGGATTCTCCACATTTTCACTGTGGACAGTGCCTCAACAGATCATTACATGGGGCACTATTGCTTGGGCCACAAAGACTGAGGTGGTCAGAGCTTACAAGGAGGATGGGGGAGGGTTAGCCCTTCATCTCTCTCACCATCGCATTTCGGAAGTATACTAGTCACAGCCCTAGCTAACAGACCGCTAGGCTACCAGGCTCATGCCAGAGATGGGAGATTCGCAGAGTAGCATTATAGCCTGGCACATTTCGCGGGCTAGATGCAGCGAGGCCATTGAGGGTACCCACACTCCGCCTGTTGAGTCCATCAAGAGCATTTGGCTCGACATTATTCATATCCTCTATGATCAGTGGTGGGGGAAGTTACAGGAAGGTTCTTACCACATGCGAAAGCGAGGTTCTAACCACATGCGAAAGCGGCAGGAAGCTTTCTTGAGACTCTGAAGGCTTGGTCCTTTCCTCAAAGATGGAGGTTTGGTGACCCCACTTGGCATTACAGACCACATGTGTGGTTGTTTCTCCCCCTGTATGAGATAGCTGGAGGTGAAGTGTTCTTCCCTTATGCTCATTTGATTCCTGCCCCATACATAAGGCGAGTTTGTATTTAGCCCTACGAGGTTGCTTAAGAAGCACATAAGAGATAAAGCAACTAAATCACTCAATAATTAAGCTCAAACTTAAATGAAGCTAGTACATTATTTTATGGTTCTCAATGGAACTCTCTAATCTCATTCATCTCCGTGATCTTCATAAATGCATCCCAATGGAAACTCTCCATTGGAATCTCATTCACCTCCTCAACCTTCAGAAATGCATCCTCTTCTATATAACTCATCTACATCTTTTGACTTTTACCACCATTGACTCTTACAATTGCCAATGTGACAAAATAACCTTTGCATTGTAACCAAGGAAACACACACCAATACAAAGGATAGCATGCTCCCCTCCATCACAAATGAATTACAAGATCACAATTCTCAACAAAAAACATTCTTTTCCAATGCCAAAAAAAATTATTTGTAGTTGTTTTTGGAAGTTTGATTCTATTTATTTGGGGTTTGGTTTGCTTCTGGACCATTCTCATGCTTCAAAGTTGGCTTCCAATTTTGCCACATGTAAATAAACCATGTGTAATTAAGCAAAACTTTGCATTCTTGAATTATTGAATAGTGTTTCTCACAAATTTCTTGTAAATCTTCAAATGAAAATTTCTTAATTTTGTAATTGTTTGCAATGTATATTTGAGGCATTTCCATTTGTTGGAGTTATCTCTTTTTTTGCAAAATCAACCTGGTCTTTTGTTCGTGTGTAAGGGTATCTTCTCTCTCTCTCTCTCTCTCTCTCTCTCTCTCTCTCTCTCTTTTCATAATAGAAGATATATTACCAAAAAAATGGCCACATGCCCGCCAGGTGATGTACTAGCTTTCCCTCACTAATTACTTCGAACCACATGTGTATCTTGGAGTACCCTCATCCAATATATAGCTATGTCATTCTCCACCAAATGAGCTGACCACAAGGAAGAGACTTGCCACAATAGTAGCCCTTTTATATGACCTATGTGAGCTATAATACTAACTTTTGCATCAAATATGAAGGCATTCCTAGTTAACCAGATATGCCACAAACCTCCACCTGAAAAAATGAAAGAAAACTGAACATTTTGGGTTATCCGGTCCTTCGAAATCTTGCCCAAAATCCAATCTTTAACCTTTATGGGCCTATCTGTCAATGGAATCCATGCGCGAGAAAGGAAATCCCACACCTTCTTTGCCACCAGACATGAAATTAAAAGATGCGGGCATGTGTTCCAAGCATGTAATACAAAACACACAATTACCGGAAGAAGCAATTTGCCGCCCAATGGTAGGCCCCCATGTCATCTCTCTCTCTCTCTCTCTCTCTCTCTCTCTCTCTCTCTCTCTCTCTCTCTCTCTCTGTGCACCCTCAAAGGGCTCTTTATGAGCAACATGTGAAGGGAAGGAGCGAAGGTTTGAGCTCATAGGAAGCAAGGAGGATAAGAAGTTATAGGAGGTACCAAGGCACATGAGAGTAGAGGCAGATCCCCTCTAGGAGGAAGTAGGTCAAAAACCTTAGGGGGGAGTATTTTGCCCTAAGGTTCTAACTTGGTTTTCGTTAAGGCCCATTCTTCGGGCATATTATATTCACTTTCAAGTGAATATGAGGCTATTCACGCTTCACTTGAGAAGCCACAAATGGCCTACCGACACTTTTTTTAAAGGGTTTTTGGTACTAAAATTATGTCATTTAGGCAAACAACTTGTAGGTGTAGTGTAGTAGGGTTTGAACTAGGGGTGCAAGCCAACCCATTTTGCTAGTGCACTACTGCACTTCCAACACTTACCTTGCAAGTGTAGTGTAGTAGGGTTTGAACTACAGGTGCGAGCCAACCCATTTTGCCAGTGCACTGCACTTCCAACACTTGCTAGTGGTGTTTCAGTTCACTCAGATGGGTATTAATACAGACTTAATAGCGGCCTACCACCTATTGAGACTCGCACACTAGACCAGCCAACCCCTACCTCTCTCAGATCTCAACTTTGACATCCCTTGCAATGGTTACAAGTCGCTCAGTGCCAGGTTAGCAAGACTTGGTGCCCCATTTTCTTTGGCTTTGTCCAAGCAAAGGTCCCATTTCAACAATACGACTGGCCTAGACCCACCTCTAGCAAAGCAGGTCATCTCAGGGCCCACTCTTGTACTCGCCTTTGGTAGGTCCAGAACACATGCACATGCACATAGAGCACGTGCACATGCACATAAAGCACACGCACACACATGTACATAGAGTGAGTAGCACATGATGCTGAGTCTTCTATGCTAGAGTCTGGACGATGGGACTTGAGAGTCTAGGAGCCTTGGAGGTCGACCTGCATTGACATGATATGGCACTGTGTGGGAAGCATGAGGAATCTCGAGGGAGCTCAAAGCGATTATGCAACACCTCCTAGTGTCCCCAGAAGCTCCCACATGGCTGTGCAAGAGAGTTGTGGCTGTTGGGATCTGCCGCCTTCTTGTGGTTGTTGTAGGAGAGTTGGGGCTATTGGCGAGAGAGCTGCCCACAAAAGAGAAGATGGTCGAAACTATTGACGACATAATCTAGCTCTAGGGTACCTAGATAAGCTATGTAGAAAAATATGTAGTATGTTATACTCTTTGCAAAATTATTATAATAATTATCAAATAGGGATGGGTGGGGCTAGATGTCAAAGGACCACCTCCTTTCGACATCTAAGTGCATGCCATGCTCCGTAGCTTGCAAAATCACTTATTGTCCTCATAGCAGGAGGCGTTATGCCATCTTCTAGGCTAGCTAAAGCTAGTTGTACTGTTGCAATGCATCTTGTTGAGCCTTCTACTGAGGGGCCTTGCATTTCTTCCTTTGTAATCTCTTATGGTGCTTCATCGCCATGTTGTTCACAAAAGGACTTGCACATCAGGCCATGATGTTTCAACATTTGTAACAACTTTACCTACTTCACCACTCCTTATGCGACAGCGTGCCAACAGTAGCACAACTGCTGCTCCTATCAATGGCAATGAGGTCCCCTCAAGTAAAGCAGGTGTCTTGGGAACACGAGTAGCATTTTTTTCAAATGTATAGCCCTCCCCATTATAGCCATTTTGATCTCCATCACCCTTTCCATGGCTCCTCTCCCCTCTGTTGAAATATGCAAGTGAATGGGTTTGTGCGGGAACAAGCCCTTAGCTAGAGACTGTAAAAGGGAGTCTGTAATTGAGTGGGTAGCAGTGAAAAGGTGAGAAGAATCTACTGATGAGAGAATCAAGGGTAGCATGAGTGAATATAGGGGTGTGAAAAGATTCTAGGACAAGGTGTCCCCAGATGTAGGGGAGGTGGCACAAATCAAGGAGAAATTAGTGGGATTAGATGCTTGGCATCTTGTGGATGTAAAATCTATAAATTGAGGCATTGGCCTAATGAGAAATTGCTGGTTTTTTAGTATCCATGCCTACATTAAGCTATTAGATAAATTGTGCACTAATCTTACCTTAATCACCTCCTAATAATTACTTACTAATCATGTTGATCATTGCACCATAGCTCATCACATTGCTGTGCAATTTAACTTGGTATTAGAGCCAAGCTTAGGATTCATCTAATTTTTGAGCCTAATTACCTTGCTAATCACCCTAGTAATCATGATTAGAAATTAAATCTCCTTTTAGTCTCTTTTCAACTATCCTTTTGCACCCACAGTTGGTGGAGGAGCTCCCTCTCCCTCCAGCCTTTAAATTAGGCTAAGACCTCTTAGCCTCACCTAGGCAGCTCCCCGATGCATCAACATACCACTTCAAGTCGTCAAATCGCGCCGCCAGGAGCAGCCGAAAATCGCGAATCTTCAGGCACCATTTTTCTAAGGAAAATTGCAGATCTACTCTCCCACCAATGGAATTAATCTAATTCCTCTTAGCCCCGAGGGTTTTCAAGCATGATCTACAAGCTGGTGAAGACGGTTTTTGATTTCATCAAGCCTACAGTGAGATCCAGCACTATGCACAGTCAGGGAAGTGCCTTTGTTAATCACTTGCTTATTCCTTCATTAATGCTTCAATCTTGATGTTTGTGGGCTCAAAACATATCTAGACACATTTATCTACTACTATATTAAAGCATTTTGAGATTAGATTTGTGCAAGTGGATCAATTGAAGACTACAAGTGGGGAAAATTTAATACACAATGAATAGTGAATCATCTTGGTAAATTACTTAATTATTTCACCTAATCAAGGTGTTAATTAGGCATTGGTGGATCTAATCCAACATTGGGAAGGTGCTACACAAGTCTATGTGTTCAAATTGACTTTTTCATCACAATTACTATCCCAATTAATCCCTCCAAATCAATGTATTCTCTGCACACACAAATAGTGAACTAGTACACCTAGTTTTCTGAGCATCATTAGTGGTCAAAACTTGTTGTAAAAGGGTAGACACTGCCCTTGAATCTTGAATTGGATCAAGAGGTAAGACCCCCTTCATATCATCATGAGTAGTGCACAAGAAATAGCTAAGTTCAACGGGGAGCAGTTCCGTACATGGCAAACAAAGACCATGTATTTGCTCATGAGGAAGAATCTATGGGGGCTAATTGAGGGAAGAGATGAATGTCCAGTGGCGAGTGGGGAGAATGAGTGGAAGAACAGAAATGAGAAAGCATTAGGACTCATTGCACTTAGCTTAAATGATGAAATGATTCACCACATTGCAGGGATACAACAAGCTAGGGATGAACTTAACAAATTATTCGGCACTCAAGCAAAGAATTCAAAGATAAATTTGCTAATGCAATTTTACAAACTTGACATGAAGGAAAGTGAACCTCTAACCACACACTTGAACAAATACAAAAGCATTAAGCAACAACTGAGCATTGGGAAGAAAGTAAAAGATGGCGAGGCACTAGCATTGCTTCTAAAAAGTGTGGACAAGGGAGAGTATGAGAACATTGTCCTTAAAGAATGTACCAGATTTGAAGCTGCATGAGATAGAAGGAGCTCTACTAGAGCAAGATAATGAGATCAAAGCGAAGAAAGAATTGGAACCAACAATTGGAGAGGAGAAAGCATTCTACACTCGAGGAGGCCTCGCACGAGGACGAGGACGAGGACGAGGAAGAGGTAGGGGAGGAGGAAGGACCTTCACTTGCCACAACTGTGGGAAGCCAGGACACAATGTGGCTAGAGACTGCTACAGCAAACCAAATGAAGAAGGATTGACATCGGCAAACTTCATGAAGACTCCTAAGGTAGTTGAGTCAAGACATCTTTTCTGAGAGAAAGAGAGAGAAACCCTATAACCTAATGTATCCTGTCCCAATAGAGTAAAACCACCTCTGAGCCACTAATGATGTAGGTCATGTGATAGATGTATGTGTGAGCACTTTAGTCAAGGATGGGCACTTGTAGTAGCCTTGGACACTACTGATGAGAGAATCAAGGGTAGCATGAGTGTTTATAGGGGTGTGGAAAGATTCTAGGAAAAGGTGCCCCCCAGATGTAGGGGAGGTGGCACAAATCAAGGAGAAATCAGTGGGATTAGATGCTTGGCATCTTGTGGATGTAAAATCTATAAATTGAGACATTGGCCTAATGAGAAATTGCTGGTTTTTGAGTATCCATGCCTACATTAAGCTATTAGATTAATTGTATACTAATCTCACTTTAATCACCTTAATCACCTTCTAATTACTGGCTAATCATGTTGATCATTGCATTTGATCCACCATAGCTCATCACATTGCTGCAATTTAACTCCCTCTCCTCTCCTACCAACGCTATTAGTTACGATAGCTACCAACCTCCAAGTCCATTGCGCTGCTGATTACCCCCATGATCTCTATTTTGGTGATATTCCCTTACCTGCAATCCAACAATGCCCACCTTCATGGCCCCTCAGTTGCTTACAGCTCCAAGGGTGAGTATAAAGTTCTCGGCCAAATTCAGTCGAAGCTTGGCTCACCCAGGGTTCTTCACCTGCCAACATGGATGGTGAAGAATTTAAAATTTCCAGTATTGAAGGGATTTATGTCCCCATTCCAATGTTGAATGCCACTTTTGTTGATACTACGGCTTACATACCACGATGGCACATTAGCCACAATTAATTTGTATGCAAATATGTGCATCGTGTACATGCCACATGATACAAATTATTTACGATGGAAGAGAATTATAATTGCAAGGATAACTTCATAGTAGTAAGCATTACATGTTAAAGTAAATGTGTATTACATATTAAATATACTTGCAAGGATTACTTCATAGTAGTAAACATTACATGTTAAAGTAAAGGTGCCTTACACCAAAAATTGTTACAGAGGACCAATTGACTAAAAAGGCTACGGAAGCAAAATGAACAGTGAGCTTTTCGAGAACATGTCGGAGAGAGTGAGGAGCTTGAGGGTGCCCTTCTTGGAGAGGGGAATGGTGAAATTAGCCATGATGGGGAGGTCGCGACGGTCAGCACCGATGTCGCAGAGGATGCTCAGTATGAAGTCATATAGCACATTGGTGGGGATCATGATGGTTGTTTTGTCCTTGGCTCGAATGGAGTTCGGATTCTAGATGGTCCTAGATGTGATTAGATCAACTTAACAAACCACATATGTGATCTCCCTGCATGCACGCACATACATTGATCAGATCAACTTAATGCACATCGCATGGATGCTTGGTATGAAGTCGTAGGGCACATTGGTGAGGATCTTGATGGCTGTCTTGACCTTGGCTCAAATGGAGCCTAGATTCGAGATGGTCTCCAATGTGATCTCCCTACGCACATGGTGGTGGGGATTTTAATCGCTTTCTCGACCTTGCATGTAGCCCGGATGATCACAGATGTGATCTCCCTACAAGCACGCACGAACGTTGATTCAGATCAACTTACAAACCACATATGTGATCTCCTTGCATGCAAGCATGCACGTTGATCAGATCAACTTAACAAACCACACATGTGATCTCCGTGCACGCAAGCATGCACGCGTTGATTGGATCAACTTAACGCACATCGCGTAGGATGCTCAGTCGTCATAGGGCACATTGGTGGGGATCTGGATGACCTTGGCTCGGATGGAGCCCGGATTCTCGGATGGTCCCAATATATGATCTCCCTGCACGCACGCACAGATCAACTTAACAAACCACAGAATTACCTTGCTATATGCGAACATGATCCAACTCCGCCGCTTTAAATGTGTCGGTGCTCCTCAGCTTGTGCAATGTGGGAGACCTCGCGTATGGGCAGATCATGGGAGCAGGAGCACGTCTGTCTCCAATAATTCACAAAAGTTTCCCCTACAGAGAGTCGATGATGAGTAACAACTAATTTCTCTCGGCAAGGTTGGTGTACACCTAACCGTCTGTATCTAGGACTGTACAAATTCCAAAACCTGCTACTGTAGCAATAAAAGCATGCGTGAACTTGGTGGTGGGAAGTGGCATCGAGCTACTGACACGAGAACAACCTCTATGCAACAAGTTACACGTGGAAATGACATTCTATTATTAAATTGTTGAGAAGCAAAGAAATTCGTTGTTACTACTACTACTACAGTACTACTACTAAATTGTTGAGAAGCAAAGAAATTCGTTGTTACTACTATAGTACTACTACTATTATTATTACTATTATGTAACATATAACGGCCCACTCGACAGTACATCTGACGTGGCACTAAGTATCCAAAAATCCACACGTACGCACATAACCTCTTGGCGGGCCCCGCTGGCTTCACTTCAAAATGGCGGCGACCGACTAAATTTAGTGGGATTGTTGTTTCTTTGAAGCTTCAAAGCTGCCAAGCTGTACTCATCTTTTGACGGGAGTCCAGAAATAGCGACGCCGGTCACTGTTGAGTGCCAAGTGGTCGGCTAACTTTTGGCGGTATCCAACCAAATTGCGCCACCATCACCATCATCATTATCGTCGTCTTCCTCTTTTTCTCCCTTCCATCTTCTTCACAGAATGCCAGAAAATCTCCACCTTGCCCGCCTCTCGATCCGCCTTCTTGCCGCCATAGCCTAGCTTCAGAACCCTGCTCAGATTAGCTAGAGATTTCTGCAATCATTCGGGCTAATTCTGCCCATCCCACACAGATACGTGCTCTCGGAGTGAAAAAATTTCAGCTCGAAAACACAAAGATCCCATTTGATTTGAGAAAATCTTGCAAAGAAGCTTTTAGAGTGAGGTTTTCCAGCGCCTTCTCTAGTAAATCATTCATCAAGTGAGCGAATCCTGCAGAAAACACAGAAAATCCTGTCTCTAACAATGGTCTATCAACTCTCTGCTATGCCTGCAGAGCTATCTCCAAGCCATGGTGTAGAGAAAACATATAAATCTCACTCTCTGAAGATGGTGTAGATTTTGGCACCAAAGAAGCAGTTGAATTGGGGCGGATAAAAGCATAGAAACAACAGATCAGCCATGGTGTAGAGCAGTGGAAAAGCACTGGTTTTTCTGTGCACAAAAGAAGGGGGTAAAAGCTTTTTTAGGATAGTTTTCAACGGAATGGAACTCAGCCCTTCTGCAGCTAGACACAGAGACAGAGCCATATCCGAATGCCCTTACAAGCAGGGTCTTCCAGCAAGTTTGTTTCCTGCACTTTATCACCGCCCCCCTTCGCTGTGTGTTTATGTGCCCCCATGTACACTGCCTGCTTTGGATGTTTGCCTCCTTGTTGTGGTAGACAATCCTGGAGGTGGGGAGTGAACCACAGTTTGCTTTTCTGACCTTAGTTAGCCTCTTCCTTTCATGCTGTGTGTTTATGTGCCCCCATGTACACTGCCTGCTTTGGATGATTGCTTCCTTGTTGTGGTAGACAATCCTGGAGGTGGGAGTGAACCACAGTTTGCTTTTCTGACCATAGTTAGCCTCTTCCTTTCATGTTGTGTACCTCTGATCAAAGACCCATTTTGAGTTGAAGACTAAGCACAGCTTAACTTGCTGAGTTTAAGGCTTTACCACAGCCTGAATTTTATCCCCTTATCCCGAATCTACCATGTTCTGATTACAACTGATGACTGAAGAGATTTATACAGTATTCAATGGAACCATGACCTGAAGTTCTTACGATAGCCCCATATGTAGGGTATCAATAGAGATTCAAACAGAATTTAATGAAAACCTGACCTAGAAATACCACCATACCCAGGGCCCATATCACCACTTGGCCCATTTGAGGATCTAAGTTCAGATTACCATGAAAGGGGTAGAATTGAGTTTTAATCAGCAAAGAGGGGTAGCTTTCCCTTTTGGTTTCTCTGCAGAGTATGTTGATGAGAGCCCAGTCGTAAGAGGAGGAGGAGGAGCAGGAGGAGGAGGAGGAGGAGGAGGGGACCCTAACTCTCCATGGCTTGGATCAAGCAGTGGTAATACCATAAGAGGGCTTTCATATGGAAGTTTCCCTTCTCTCCAACCATCCTGTTCTGGGTTCTACAACAATAACAGTATTACTCACACTACACCAAACACAAGTTGGATTCAACAAATTCAAGGCACGTTACCCTTGGAGGGCTACAACTGGTCTAGCTCTTCTGATACGAAGGATCACTACCCTCCTTACATTCCACTCAATGCAGGCTCTCTAGTGCTTGACAGCTCGAGAGGCGAACTTGTGAATGCCTTGAAGATGACCCCCAAAGAGATACTCGAGGCCAAAGCACTTGCCGCCTCTAAGAGCCACAGTGAAGCTGAAAGGCGAAGGCGTGAACGGATCAACTGTCACTTGGCTACCTTGCGGACTATCCTTCCAAGCTCTATCAAGGTACTTCTCTTATCAAGTCATGGTAGCCTTGATTGTTTGCATCTATGTAGAAGGCGTGCCCTCTTTCATGTGATTTGCTTATTGAGGTGAAATGGGAGCCTTAATTGTTTGCAGCTATGTGGAAGGCTTGCTCGCTTTCATGTGATTTCCCTATTGAAGGGAAATGGGTAGGGATCAACTAGTATGTAGTCTATCTATACATGATGCAGTTGCTATGGGTTTCATGATATTGCTTGATGATGTGCTTATTGAGGCATCGATGAGGGATCAACTAAGTATGTAGTCTATGCTGTGGGTGATGCAGTGTGCAAAAAGAAAAGGTCTCCACCAAATGGTGAAAAACCCCTCTAAAAGTTGGAGTTGTTTTTGATAAATTATTATTTTTGGATTTGTTTTTGACAAATTTGTAATAGTTTGAAGGTAACTAAAACTACCTAAAGAATTTCCAAACCTTCAACTGTGAAATTTGAAATATTCAAATTTCAACAGTGCAATTATACACTGTACCTGGATTTTTTGCACACAGTGGCGTGATGCAATTGTTATGGGTTTTATTTTATTGCTTGCTGATATGCCCATTGCGCATTGATGACTTAGTTAGGGATTAAAGATCATGCAGTCTACACCATGCACGATGCAATTTTTATGGGCTCGTATGAAATGGATATTTGTTCTGCTGCTCTATTTTTTGTATGTATGCTTTCATTGCCAAAATGTTTCATACTTGTCTGTCTTCTTCAATTAAGGGCAGTTACATTGTACCCTATGGAGAGATTCATCCATAGCAATAGGGTAACAAGGGCAGACACAAAGTCCTTACACACTTGAAGAGCAACCATTCTCATATTCTGACTGGGCTGCCACCTCATGCCTGTTGAGAGAGGGGTGTATGAACAGCCGTTTCATCTCATACATGGGATGGGTGTGTCAGCAAAGTCCAATCACAGCTGTTGAGGCCACCATGCAACATGCAGTTCACACTGTCTGGCAGACTCTTCGTTGATTTCTGAGTTGGAGTGCCAACTTAGAGCCATTTTTTCCACCGGCTAACTTACCAGACAGATGCCCTCATGCACCTTCAGGCCATTGAACCCACCCTTACATGATGTGTATATGTAAAATATGTGTAGTACACCTTACCTTGATCAAAATACCATTTGCATCTAGGACATATTTTTATTACCATATGCACGCAGGTGATATGGAAGTTTTTCTTAGGAGTAAAGTCGGAAGTCCTTAGGGTTTTAACTAATTCCTCCTCCTTGTGCAGACTGACAAGGCATCACTGCTGGCAGAAGTGATAGACCAGGTTAAGAGACTGAAGCGCCAGGTTTCGGATGTTTATCAGTATGGTTCCATGCCGACTGAAAGTGATGAGCTCAGTGTTGAGAAGGACCCGGCATCAGGAAAAGGAAGGATAGTGATAAGGGCCTCTATGTGCTGTGATGACCGCCCCGACCTAATGACAGATCTCAAACATGCTCTGGATGCCCTCAAACTTCAGATAGTGAAAGCCGAGATCTCAACTTTGGGAGGCAGGATCAAGAATGTTTTTGTAGTAACGTTGAAGGACGACACTGCAGAGCAAGATCTAGACATGTTGAACAAACGAGTGCAGGAGGCTTTGAGGCTTGTAATGGAAAGGCCTGGAAGAGGGGAGCTACTACAAGGCAAATTTAGTAAAAGGCAGAGGCTTACCTCTCTTGAAGGCCAAGTAGACCCTTAGTTCATGGACATCAATGTCATGTATTTGTTAAGGTGTGTTTTTGCGCTTTTGGATGTTTTAGTTAGAACATTACTAGCTCTTGTTAGACCATGGCATAACTGCCCCAGTAGGTTGTACTTTGCATCAATGTCATGTATGTACTAGGGGGAATGTGCGATTTTGGATGCTGTATCTAGAACATATAGTAGCTCTTGTTAGTCCATCGTATAATTGTTTGGGTAGGTAAAACTGCATCAACTTTGAGATAGTGTGTGGTCTTTTGGAAGCTACATATTGGATTTTTTGCATACCTTCCCCCTTGAAGTTGTATCTACTGAAAGTAAGTGATTTATAAGATTGTGTGCGAACATTAAGTATGTATGCACGGGTTTATGGGCATGTAAGGAAGTGTCTTCTATGTATCCCTCATCATATATTGTATGTTTAGATCAGGACCCTTCATCTCTCTTGTTTCAATTATATGTTTTCTAAGACTGGTTACTGAAATTGCCCGTCGATTGCACGTGATGGTTGGTCTGCACATCTGATAACCTTTTAGCTACCTCTCGCCCGTCTATTTCACTTGATGGTTGGTCTGCACACCTGATAACCTTTTAGCTACCTCCAATTGGTATCTTCAATTGATTACCTCTTCTACTACATACATCACACTTGTATATGGTTGTACTCCATTCATCTGGTTGATAAGCCCCACCATCACACTCTTTTCCTAGCCTCACTGTTATTATGTTTCCGTACATCCACTGTTCCGACTTCCTTCTCTTCTTAATTTTTTCCGTTCTCTACTAACATGGAAAGTAAAGAGAGTCTTACCTTCTATGAGAAAAATCTCTTTCCATGGGTTTTCAGCCATTGGTTAATTTCATCATTTAGATAAATTCTGCATGTAAATTCGCCATGATTAGAAGCTGTCAATTCTTGAATATGAGGGTGGGTTTACAATTTAGAAATAATGATCTATTTAAGGATGGGGATACTTAGTAGTTGTGTTCTTACACATCATCTCATTGAATGAATTTTTGCGTTTTTGTCAATCATTATTAATTGTATTTGCTCACATTATATAGCAGAACTCTCTCTCTCTCTCTCTCTCTCTCATGCGCACGCACACACACAGGTAGTTGACTAGGAGGAGATTCAAGTAGACCAAATCAAGGAATGCATTTAAAGAGAGGTGTTATAAATAACTCTCCTTATTTCATGGCACAAAACAAGTACTAAATCAATCCTAGAACCTAAAGCACAAGAATAATACTAGCTAGTGCATGGCACTATATTTCAATCGTAAGGAAGTATATTCAAGAAGAGTCAAAGACTTCCTTTGTTTTGCGTTGAGCTCATATTGGGACCGCTTTATTAAGTCTAGCATCATCTTTCAAAAGATAGGCTTTCATTACAAAAAGAGATACGTCTTACAAAAAAAAAATAGGACAGGCGAGGTCCTAATAACCAGAGTGGGTAACCATACCCCTCTTTAGTGGGCAACTAGGAGCATGGTGCGTGTATATGGGTAGCCAAATCGTCATATTCATCTGCTTTCCTCAATGTTGGACTTTAACAATTCCGTCACTCTCTTCTTATCTCTGGAAAACCCTAGCACAAGCAAAGTGCTCTACAGTTGGTATCAAAGCGTAGGAAATTTGGTTTTTTTTTTCCCTTTTCTTGCTCCTGTGTGCATTCTTGGATAGGGCAAAGCACTTAGGTTCCAAAAGTGCACAAGCTCGGGTTTGGGAAAAGTGAATATTTGGGTTCTTTTCATTGCTCCCGAGTTAATTGGGATATATTGTTTGTCTATGCCCCACCAAACATTTACCTCATCATGTAGAGCTAAAATCCCTCATCTAGTCCTTCGTCACTAGATATTTGTCATGGACTCACAACCCACTGATTTGCCTCTCAGCATGAAGGCATCCCCATGAACATGCAAGCGACTAAAATGAAGGCTACAACTACCCCTCTCAACAAGATGGAGTCGACACCTTGAGATGGATGCTACATTGGCAATGGCAAGTGGCTCATATATTTTTCAATTCCATTTGGTGTGTACGCCTTTAACGGGTGTGTCGTCTTATGGTGGGAAGACCACCTTACGCACCACTCCGTGACTTGTTGGGATGATTGTCGCAAGGTGGTCTTGAAGTAGCTTATTCATGTAGATTACAAGTGTGAATTGAAGCTGGCATAGTTCTGTTCAAGATTGTACTACTTATATGGGCGTTGATGCTCATAAAACTCATTGCTCTCATGTTCCGAGTTCTCTGAGTGTGCCAATAGCATTACACCTCCTTTAAGGTACCAGTTCGGGTCATAAGCAATATGTACATCCCTCTTGGTAAGGGATTCTAGTATTTGTGGACACTGGGTTATGTGTAGGTTGAGGAGCATTTGGTGGGATTGGTAGGACTAATGCTTGCTATGGCACTAGGCGCTTAGGGTTGTGGAACCAAAGTCCACCTTGGTGGATTTCCTTGATACCAACAATGAGAAGTATCGTGGTTCATGTAGCACTAAAAGTATTCCACCATAGGCCTCAACTTCGGACACTTTGTGATTATGAAAGTATGTCTCAAGGTCTCATACGTACTCTTTTCTAATGGTTTTAGGAACTACTGGTCTGCTTTGCATGTGAAAAATCAAAACCGTCAGTCTACTTTTTCTTCAAGGAATTTAAAACCACTGGACTGCTTTTCCTTCAAGGAATCAAAACCACTGGTCTACTTTTCCTTTAAGAAATCCAAACCACTAGTTTGCTTTTCCTTCAAGGCAAAGACCAAATGAACATATCTTGGCAAGATCATTGATTCTCCAACTTGATCAAAAAATTTGAGATATTGACTTGGGCCAAGGTTTATGTCGAGGAAGGGAACAGGGAGGCCACCCTCTTTCTGGTCTTGCAAAAGCTTGAGCCTTGGCTTGCTTACTTACCATGTTGACATCCCAAAAGAGTACATCATCTGCAGCTAATAAAAGGTGCAAGAGTTGTGCGCACAAAGTTCCAAGAAAAATGCACAACACCATCAACATGCTGGAGAAGACAGTGATTGAGCATGATCAATCATTAGTCTTGAGAGAAGAAAATAGCACGCTCTCGCTAGAGATACACACTCTTTGTTTCCATTCATAAAAGAAGTCAAGCATGTAAACCACAAGTGATTGCATTTATCACATTAGAAGGAAACACTGTCACACACACCCTTCTTTCCGGGCACAAGTGCACTTGTGCTCTTGACGTTTTGAGATACACTTACACATGCACATGCATGTACATAAAAGAAGATAAGCATGTTTTCGCTTCCAAGAGGTACACATGCATGTACATAAAAGAAGATAAGATGTAAACTGCACAAGCAAAGGGGACTGGACAATGTGTCCTGCTGCGAATCTTCTCGAGCAAGAAAGCGTCACTTGCTGGCCGACCTGGTATGCCTTTGCGTGATGAGAACCCGGCATGATGGATAGAATTCACCTTCCGACACTCCCGGAAGTTCTCAACAGTGAGAGCCCACACATAAACGAGCTTGGTTTGACCGAAAGCATTCTTCATAACCATGCCTCTCCCTTAGAAATATGGCGAGGGTTCTTCATATCGAGGGTCAGGCGTGGCGGCTGAAACTGCACTCTCCAAAGCTCACGCCTGTAGCGGAGACCGTACTCCCCGACCAGTGTTGGAGGTGCACGTAACTACGCAAAGGACTAACTGATGAGGCGAAGATGGAGCTGCTTGGCAGGGCGTCGCTCTGGCCGAGGAGGCGAAAGGGAGCATGGGAGCTGGCAGGGTCGAAGGCGTGGGCGCCGGGAGCCGCGGACGCAAGCGGCACCAGGTGGAGCAGGCGGAGCCGGGTGGATGCGTCGGGGCTCAGAGCACAGTGGTAGGGTTTAGGGTTTTGGTTTTTTCTTATAATGATTTAAAAAATATTTAAAAAGGGGGCGGACTGGTTGCCTTTTTTTTTTTAAGAGAAAGAAAAAGAGTTAAATCTCTACATCCTAAACATTCAACTAAACCCAAAATCTAGTGTTTACGCTTAATGTCTCTCAGGCTATTAGCAAAAAGTTCTATGTGCTTTGGAAACAAGGAAGCAAAAGAGGGGGCTGCTGTTGTTTTTTTTAATAAGCTAAAATAAATAAATAAATAAGATAATAAAACAAAATAAAATTTTAAAAAGAGAAAATTTCACAAAGAAGGGCCCACTTTTATTGAAAAAATAATAAAATAAAATAAAAAAGAAAAAAGGATAGGAAAAATAAAGAAAAAGTACAAATTACAAAATAGAAAAAGAAGGGGGATGAGAGATAGGAGGTTGTTTATTATTTCTCTTTATTTCTTTTTTCTTTCTTTTTTCTTTAAAACTTTTCTTTCCCCGTGAAGAAGATTACCTCATCTCCTCCTCTAGCCAGACCTTGTCTTCCTCCTCAAGCTCTACAAGCAGGGTGGTCTTATTAGACTCTCCAAGTCTCCTTATTTGAAAAAGCTTGTCACCAAAGGATGTGGGCACAAAAGCATAATCATGCATCCTGCAAGCTACATGGATAAATTAAACCAACTTCTAGCCATTAAACTCAACATTAGCATCATATAGTTATCGACAAACTAAAAAAGCATTACTTGTTTAAACAAGAGAGAGAAAACATAAGCTCTCCAATATTATACTTCCCAAACTGAAGAAACTCACAAAGCACACTACAATGCTTTGTAACGTCATTTGGAAACTCTACAATCATGAAAACAATAATAACATAAAAGCATTACTTTGTAATGTTCTACGAAAAGGAATTCATTGAATAGAAAATGCCATCTTACCTTCTATGATACAGTCCATCCAGGCCTTATAGCGGTTTTTGCCATCACGAATGTGAAACATTTTCCCCCGTAGGTAGGGACCTCGATCTGCATACAACTCCAATGAAGCCTCAAAGATTGCATTAACGGATTTCCATGAATTGCTCCATGAAGCAATTAGTTCCTCTATAAGAGGGGATTCCTCTCCCTCTAAATCTAATATGGACACTGTAAAACTGCCTTTGCTTGAAATGTAGCCACCCATCTTTTTGAATGACTTGGTAAGTGTTTTCTTTGTTGTATGACTAAGCTTCCGAATAGCCTCGATTGGTACGAGTCTGCATAAAGGTACCTTAGGGTGTGGCAATCCAAAATCCACTTTAGTTCTACTCAAGAATGTACAAGGGATGGAAACCTTCAAGAGTTTTACAAATATTTCAACCTTTTTATTGTTCTCATTGATAGAGTGAGTGTCAGTAGTAGATTGTTTCTTTGCCTCCTCAACCTCTGTTTTAGTGCCTTCTCTCATAGCTGTAGATTGAGATTTCCCCACCTAGTACAATCCCAACTTGTGCATCATTATTAATAACCCTTTAATTAGTCAGCTTAAATCCAAAACTCAAAAGATTCCCACCATCACCATTATCTAATATGATACTACCTGTGTGAGTGGAAATCCATCAGTTCTTTGCTCCTAGTGTCTTCTTGTTATTATGACTCAAATAGGCCCCTGGAGCATCTTGTGGAGCTAGATCCTTCATTCATATCATGCATTTTTGTTTTGTTTAGCACTTGGCAATGTGCAATCCATGTTTGTACACAAAGATAACAAATTTCACCAAAGCAGTAAGATCTGGTAATGTAGTGAGTTTTAGAACAAATGCTCATTTGCAAGTAAGAGACATGCAACACAAAGAACTTTCATTAGAAAAAAAGGACTATGAATATCTATTAATGGAAAATGTATCACAAGTCCAACCAAAATATTTCAATACCCATGACCTAAACTATCATCCCGCCAACTATAGCAATTAATGCTTTAAACAATAACATTTCCTAAGATATTAATTGAGAGAACAAATGTAGTTCTTTTTAAAAAATAAACACTTTTTTAATTGTACCACAACCCTCCCCAACTGCTCAATAGCCCTCCTCTATTAATAGCATTCATACCCTTAACACTATTGAATTTTCAAGCACTCTCAAGGGATCAAAAGGTATCACAAAACACACAACTCTTTAACAACACGCTCTCTTAAATAAGAAAATGCTATATTACAGAAAGCTTCACCATTTTCAAGCTTTCTCAACTATTGCTCTAAAACTATTGCATTAAGCCTTCTCAACTATTACACTACAAGTATTACCGTTAGCTTTCTCAAGTGGAAGAATAGTAAGCCTCCTAAATCTTGCACTTTACTCTCTCAAATCTCCGGGAAGAGTCGTGAGCCAGGAGTTAATAATAATGTAAGTTTTTGGTTACTTCTTAGTTCATATTTATCTTAATGTTAATCTTGGAATGGAACTTCACCGTTTTTATTTCCTATTCTTTCCACTACAATTTTTAAATCATATAGGTAACGCACTTATCCACTTACACAATGTCTAAGCAACCATTAGCACTAAAAAAGCTCTTAATCACACTCATTACATAACCAGATAACTAATTTAACTAATTGTAACTTTTTGCATGTTGTGCATACATGAGCATTGGAGGAGCTTCATGCTCCAATCAAGTGAAAACTTATGCACATGCACTGAGCGTTGAGCATGCTTAAACAAGGAGAAACTAGGTTGGTAAAATCGAGAGGTTTAAATGGTCTTACTTAATCCACTATCATTACACATGGAAATCAAGGTGGTTAAATCAAAGTGGTTTCCAAAGGTTACTTAATCTAATCATATCCAATGTAGAATCCTCAAGATTAAGTGCGTTGAGAGCATTCAAACACTTGAGAAATTAATTTGCTCAAATTAAAGGGTTCTAGAGGTTTACTTAATCTAACCATTACCAATGTAGAAACCTCAGGTTTAACTGTGCTAAGCGAACTTAAAGACTGAGAACTTAAGTGGGGAAAATAAAAATGGTACCTTGATGTTCGTTAATAGTTTTTTCCATCAACCTATCCAATGTAAAAACCTATCCATCAACCTATCCAATGTAAAAACCTCAAGATTAAGTGCACTAAGTGAACTTAAACACTGAGAAATTAGTTTGGTTAATCGTGGTTAATCATAAAATTAGGTTGGGTAAATAAAATGGTCACCTAGACTTTGCTAACAAATTTTTGCAGTGACCTGACCAAAGTAAAAACCCAAGGATTAAGTGCGCTGAGTGTAATTAAACACTATGAAATTAAGTTAGGTAAATAAATTAGGCACCTAGGCTAAAAAAAATTTCAATTGACATGACCAGTGTAATAACCTGAGGATTAAGTGCAACGAGCACACTTAAACACTGAGTAATTAAGCTGGTAAAATCAAATAAATATCTTAATTAAACTATAGAGGTCAATTAAAGTTTTACCTATGGAAATCTCCTATGTAGAAATTTGAGGTTTAAGTGCGTTGAGTGCACTTAAACATAGAGAGATTAAGTTGGTAAAATCAAAGGGCACAATAAGGAATTTTAAGTCAATAAGAGTTTTCTCTAACTATTTTCACCAGGGAACCGTCCAATGTAAAAACATTAGGTTTAAGTGCTCTAAGCACACTTAAACACTGAGAAACTAGTTAGGTTAATCATGGTTAGCTTAATCTAATAGCAAGTTGAGATAAACCCTATGTAAAAACCTCTGGGTTTAAGTGCACTAAGCACAGTTAAACAAAGAGAAATTAGGTTAGTAATATTGTGATCACATCTATACAAGATTAAGGGAGAGTGGCCCTCCCTCCACGTGGGCAAAGGAGGGGGGCCTATTTCAAAATACTGCCTCCTCCTTGCAAGCGTGACGTTCACGCTTGAATTTGAAAAAACCAGTCACGTCACGCTTGGATTTGAAAATTTGAATATTGCCGGGTCCAATCAATTCGGGTCGCCTGCTGTTCCACGCCTGCTGTTCGCCTCGACCTCCACACGGTGCAGGTACGTTTCTAAGGTTCCCTCCACGTGCATTGTCTGCTTTTACTGCAAGACGTCTTTCATGTCGGGACTGCGATACAGAGAAACGTGTTACGTGGGTGGTGTAAGTGAGGGAAGGCAAAAATGCAAAGATGAGAGGGACTGATACAAAAACAAGATGACCTGCATTTGCACGAATTTGTGTCAGCTTTTCTGCTCGCCATTCTGGATCCCACCATCTCTGTTGGCCACCTCCTCTCCCTCCTTCACCACCTCGGCCGCCTCCTCTCCCGCCACCGCCTCTGCCTCTTCCACCGTGTCGGTTTGGACCTCCCCCTCCTCCTCGCATGGCCATGCACCACTGAAACAGGGGATGGAGGAGTTTCAACTCAACTTAATTCTCTTTAATGACAGGCGTTTCACAGTTAATAATAAGTAGATTCTAAAATACCAAATTAGTTAATTGCTTGCGGAAACTACCGATCTGTCGATAATGAAGAGCCAGAGGAGCAAAGGGACACCAAGATGTACCAAGCACAACTATGTTGAGCTGCATGGGTAAAAGGACAACTGCAAGTGACAGCAAGCCACAGTTGGGTCATAGCGTCAAAAACGCCCTAGACTATACATGCAACACAGAGAGAGAGAAAAGAGAGCAAACACTGGCATGTTGGCGCCGTGTTTGCTCTACCTGGACCCGATCGATGATAGCCCGCATCTGGGCGAGTTCTTCATGGCGTTGATGAGATGGAAGACGGAGCCGCGCACAGCCCCCATGGTCTGTTGCAACAACAAAAACAACTCCTCTGTTTGCATGCAACAACAGCTCCTCTGTGTTGCATGCAAACAGATTGTGAAGGTGGTGATTGTGGCTTACATGAGAGTGGGGAGGCACGAAGGGCAGGTAGGGAGGCAGGGAGGGGCGCTGCTATGGAGGAGAGAAGAGAAAAAGGTTGACAGAGACATTCTCTATGACGACTTGGTCTTTGAATGAGTCCACAGAGCTGTGAAATGCTGAGAGCTAGCTTTCTGGACTGACTCAAAGACCAAGTCGTCAAAGACAAAACACAAAAACCAGAAACACAAGCCGCCTCCAAGCCTGGACGTAGAGGCGGCAGAGAGAGAGAGAGAGAGAGAGAGAGAGAGAGAGAGAGAGAGAGAGAGAGAGAGAGAGGGAGAGAGGGAGGGAGGGAGGGAGGGAGGGAGGGAGATGATGCATGCATGTCCACCACGGCGCCCACAAAGCGTGAGAAGCTCTCTGCAAACCGACTCCAAGCCTGCAGCCAGCCTGGACGTAGATGCCACCAACGCGCCCAGCAACAGTGGCCGCCTCCAAGCCTTGACGTAGCCCAGAAACGGTGAGAGCTCTCTGTGTTTACGTGCAAGAAACCGACTCCAAGCCTGCAGCTAGCCTGGACGTAGATGCCACCAACGCGCCCAGCAACAGTGGCCGCCTCCAAGCCTTGACGTAGCCCAGAAACGCTGAGAGCTCTCTGTGTTTACGTGCAAGAAACCGACTCCAAGCCTCTGTGCAAGAAGCCGAGTCCAAGCGTCTGCGTAAAGGCGAAAGAGAGAGAGAGAGGGAGGGAGAGGGAGGTAGGTAGGCAGGGAGATGATGCATGCATGGCATGTTTCTCCACGTGGCGTGGAGGCGGTAGAGAGAGAGAGAGAGAGGGAGAGATGATGCATGCATGCATGCGTTGACGTGGTAGAGAGAGAGAGAGAGAGTAAAATGATTTAAAATAAAAAGTGATTTCTCTCTCTCTCTCTCTCTCTCTCTCTCTACGTCAATCTCCAGTTCCACGTGGTAGAGAGAGAGAGAGAGAGAGAGAGAGAGAGAGAGAGTAAAAAGTGATTTCTCTCTCTCTCTCTCTCCACGTCAATCCCCACGCATTCACGTGGTAGAGAGAGAGAGAGAGAGAGAGAGAGAGAGAGAGAGAGAGAGAGAGAGAGAGAGAGAAATGATTTAAAATAAAAAGTGCTTTATCTCTCTCTCTCACTTTTTATTTAAATATTAAAATTATATATTTTCTTAAGCATTATTTTTCATTTATAAGTGAATAGTCTATTACATATTTTTTATATTCTAGATTACATTTTTGAAGTGAATAATCTATTAAATATTTTTCCTCTTTGTAGAGTAAGAATGTAAAACTTGAAAATGAATATTTAAATATTAAAATTATATATTTTCTTGAGCATAAATTCTCATTTAGAAGGCCCTCCCTCCACGTGTTTTGTTATACACACACACACACGCACACACACACACGCACATATATATATATATATATATATATATATATATATATATATATATAGAGAGAGAGAGAGAGAGAGAGAGAGAGAGAGAGAGAGAAATGATTTAAAATAAAAAGTGCTTTATCTCTCTCTCTCACTTTTTATTTAAATATTAAAATTATATATTTTCTTAAGCATTGTTTTTCATTTATAAGTGAATAGTCTATTACATATTTTTTATATTCTAGATTACATTTTTGAAGTGAATAATCTATTAAATATTTTTCCTCTTTGTAGAGTAAGAATGCGAAACTTGAAAATGAATATTTAAATATTAAAATTATATATTTTCTTGAGCATAAATTCTCATTTAGAAGGCCCTCCCTCCACGTGTTTCAAATGTTATACACACACACACACGCACACACACACACACGCACATATATATATATATATATATATATATATATATATATATATATATATATAGAGAGAGAGAGAGAGAGAGAGAGAGAGAGGGAGAAAGTGTAGAATAATTTGGGTTTTTTAATGTATGCCAGGCACCTCAGTTTGCTAGCTTTGAGCTCCGCGTGGTCGTGCCTTCGCGTCCTCGAGCTCCTCGACCGCCTTTGTAGAGTAAGAATGTAAAACTTAAAAATGGATATTTAAATATTAAAATTATATATTTTCTTAAGCATGATTTTTCATTTATAAGTGAATAGTCTATTAAATATTTTTAATATTCTACATTACATTTTTGAAGTGAATAGTCTAATAATAATTTTTCCTCTTTGTAGAGTAAGAATGTAAAACTTAAAAATGGATATTTAAATATTAAAATTATATATTTTCTTAAGCATAAATTTTCATTTAGAAGCTTAAGGGAGACTGGCCCTCCCTCGACGTGTTTTGTTACACACACACACACACACACACACACACACACACACACACACACACACACACACACATATATATATATATATATAGAGAGAGAGAGAGAGAGAGAGAGAGAGAGTGTGTGTGTAGAATAATTTGGGTTTTTTAATTAAAAAATGATTGAGAAAAAGTGGTTGCGCCTTCAAATTTTTAAAAATTTTGGTTATTCTATGTATGCCAGGCACCTCAGTTTGCTACCTTTGAGCTCCGCGTGGTCGTGCCTTCGCCTCCTCGAGCTCCTCGACCGCCTTTGCCTCCTCCAAGTGCAAACCAGAACTGGTACTGCGCTGCTACCTTGAAACTCGAAGCAATTGTATACATGAGTGTTGTAATGAATTGTTTTGTAATTAATGATTCAACCTAATATAAACATCAATTCAAAACATTCCTAAAAAGTCAAAGACTGATGACTTTTGATTAATGTTTGATAAAGATTTGGATTGTTTTGTTTTAAATAAAGTATTTATATATATATATATATATATATATATAGAGGACTACCTAAAGATTTCAAACAAAATGTATTATATATATTTATCTATACCTTGAACTCGATGCATTCATGGATGGGAGAGGAGGCTATTCACATGAACGGCTTGATAGAGAGAGAGAGAGAGAGAGAGTGTGTGTGTGTGTGTAGACTATACGAGCAAAGCATCCATTGCACCAACTAGAGGAGTGTAATGTTGGTAGCTCAAGTCATCGACCTGAATATGTGTATGTGATAGTAGACAAGAACGAGGATTTGAATGTCAAGGGTGTTGGAGACGATTTACAGATGGAAGAGTGGGAGAGACTAGATGAACTAGAGAAAGATGTTCATTTGACAAAGTGGGCTATATGCAAAATTCCAATCGAGAGTACAGTTAAATGCAGTCGTTGGTTCATCGGGTAGAAACTGTGATCTACCCATACGTAGTGGAGATGTCGCTCCATGTTTTTGGAGTGATTTCCAACTGTCTTCATGGAAAAAGGAAAAATATTACTATTTTTGCAATACTGATGTGAGGCACATGTGGAAAATAAGTAGTTTGGTGTTGCACCCTCTCCCTAATGTCCCCAATGTGTGGCTCGTTTCTAAAGGTACTAAACTCAAAATTGCAGAGGTAAAAAAACTTGTGAAGGGTGGATTTGAGATTGGTGTTCCAATGGAGGAAATTGCAAACAGATGCAGGCAATGAACGTTAGGAGTTAGAGAAACAAAAGTGTCCATATCGTAAAGGCATCTCTAAAGCTGCATACAACCAAATCACAACAGTATTGCAAATGGTTGCAAAAGGTCATTGGTGGGGGCCATGTGCATAAAGAAGGACTCAAAGAAATGTTTGGTCTAAGGATAACTAATGTCAGCAAAACAATGAGGAGGTGCTTCCATATGACGAGGTGGTTATTCAAATACAACCATCTTGTTTGTGTGCAGAATTCAAGCAAAGAGTAGAAAACCAGAACCCATATCTTCTGTGTAAACATATATACTTTGTATTCTTGATGATTCTTGACTAGGATGTGAATAATCATATGCACATCCACCAAGCAAAGATTCCTAACTACATCTTGAAGGAGATGCTAACAAAATATGTGAGAAGTCATCCACAACCCTCATAAGGCATCCTTGTGTATGATTTTTCCCCTCGATCATTTTCTATAGTTACCTAACTTTGTGAAGTGAGTTTCTTAGAAAACCCACCATGTATTTATGAGCGACCATTTGTAATTTTGACTCTGTTGTATATTGGATGTGCTCGTGACAATATCTCAACACCAATGTATCTTTGAGCATGTATTTTTCAAGCATCTGTATTTTCGAGTCTAATATATATTTTTTGAAATTTTGGGCTTTGAGTCGAACATGCTCGCATGCTTGTATAATCTTCTTCACTATCTCACTTTGGATTATCAAAATTGCTCGCTGCTCTGATTCACTCCATACGCACACCCTGTTTGTACGAGTCTTTATGGTAGTATTAATTGGTCCATATTGTATTAGGTATTAATTTATCCATATTGTATTAGGTATACGTACCTCCAAACTCACGTCTCCAAGCTTACGTCTACATGTTCATGTATCCGAATTCATGGCACACATGTCTAGGCTCATGGCTCATATATCCAAGCTCACGGCTCACTTCTCCATGATCATGGCTCACGTGTCTAGGCTGACCTCTACACGCTCATGTATCCAGACTCGGGTCTTTTTGTGCGGGACTATGGGCTCATGCCCCCTACACTCGAGAGCTAGTTTGACTTGGTTTTTGAGGTTTTTTGTAATTTTTTAGATTTGATGAGATGAGATTAAGGATTCTAATCCTAATTAATGGTTATGATACAACTAATTAAGTGTTTTTTATTACATGAATAGAAATTGACAATCCCACTCTAATTCAATATAATGGAGCTCAATGCTCATGTTTTCGGGTGTGGATTCCACTCCTAATCACAAAGCTAATCCTTAGCTTAAAGCAATGAAATCTAAGTCTCCTTGACTCCAATTTCATGAAAATTACTAAAACCCATAACTTTGCCTACTAATAGATGGAAATAGAATGCACTAATGTAAAATAAACTTTAAATAAAAATCAACAACAACAAACAAATACATTCAATGGCTCTAAAACTATATGTTTTTCAGAGTGTGCCCTCCTAATTAACACTAAGAAATATTGGGTGATCCCAATTTCTTGGAATGAATGGAAAAATAGAGCTAATCCCTAGGATAGTCCCTGGTAGCTACAATATGTTCAAGTAAAGAGCTTACCTTAGCCTTATCTCGAAGCATGTATTGGGTCTCGCCTTCAAGACACAAATGTAACTTCCCATTATGGGTGCGCTAGCTTGTCCACCATCACATCCTCACTCTGTTGTCACACCGGAATACTCCTTGCTAAAGGAGTGAAGGGAGAGCTCTCAATGCCTAGATGGAGGTAAATAGAGATAGTCCTTCACGATAGTTCTCTCTCACCAAAAGTAGGGGAAGAAGAAGCTAATCAAAAAGGGAAACCTACAATCAACAAACCTATTCTAGCATGCATGCATCTAGCAAGCCTGAATTCAAAAGCATACAAGCAAGCCGGAATAAAGAAGAAGGACAGGTCACAAGAAAACTATTACAAGGGAATGATTGTCCAATGTTGCTTATCATAAAAAATGACTTATATACAAATAGGCTAGCTTTCATACTAGGTCAGCCAAACTTAAAAATGGTGCGATCTCTATTACTAGTCTTAAGTAATGTACAATATCTCTATAGACTTTCCCTATTAAGAACCTTTATATCCTCCAGCGTCGCCTTACAAAAGTTGTGTTCGTTTATGCAGGTAAGATGGTGAAGCACCTTATGGTAAATCGGGCGGGTGAAACCATGTTAACCAATGGAGTGGTAATACTTTTATCTTTGGCTTTCTTGCTTGAAGATATATAGTTCCCTTGCTATAGCTTTCCGCTTTTAATGTCATTCAACTTTTTATAGTAGTCCTTTACTATATGACCTAGTTTACCCCACAATATCACCACTCCATGCTATTTCTACTCTGATTTATTTAACATCCACCTTGGCATCTTTGGTTCTCCTTACAACTTAACCAAGCTATCCCATGCATCCTTGAGTGTTAAAGCATCGTATATATAGCCAATATTAGTGAGTAATCCCTAATATTTACCTTATTCCTCTGCACATTATGCGACTCTTTCTTCAACTGCATCTTTCTACACTGTGCATGTTGTATATGGTCGATCATTGCATCCAACATGTTAACAGACAACCAATACATCACTTTGTTAGTTTTCTCATGCTATAGAAGTAGATTAAAGTATGATATTCAGGAAGCCTAAATCCATGAGTTTACAGGCATGAGCAAGCAACCTCAGGAAGTGGTCAAACCATATCGGTGTGATAAACACCACAATGTTTCAAACATTTAGTGTTGATCATATGCTAAGTTTACTGGTCATGGCCAAGCAACTCAAGTTACATTTTCTTCCAGAAGCTCTAGTTCCTTCTCATTAAACTCCAAGCAGTCTTTTCCTATGAGGAAGTTTCTTATCCTAAACTCCCATGCTTGGAAGTTTTTCTTGTCAATCCTCTTGCTCACAATCTTGGATAGGCTATCAGACATGATTACTTTCAACTTACCAATAAACAATACTTTTGTAAACAACTTATATACTTATAGTAAACCTACAATCTCCAACATAGTCACCTCCTGAGGTACTGTAAACGTTTGGCTCATTTTTTCCCAAGATTCCTCAATTGAGGTAGTGTGACAAAAAAATTTAATATCTTTATTTTTCAACTCTTGTATATATTTAGGTGGTTTTAGAAAATGAAAATAAAGTGAAGCTTGTTCAAGAATATTGCAGAACCCACGAAGAGATGACATCACAAAATGGCTTTTTTAGTAGCTACTCCAACAATGACTTTTAATATTTTTTGATTTCTTATGTTTTTATTTCATGTGCCAATATGCACATTATGGTAAATACCACAAGTATGCTCTATAAATACTTTGGTATGATTGTTTAGCCTAATGATATAGAAATAAAAATGAGCCTTATGCCTACATGTCTTAGTAACTCTATTAAAGTAAGATGGCAAACACATGCCAAGCTTGTTTGATGGCATGTAGAGAGCATGTATGCTATGAGAATCACACTTGTGCTATTGGGAATTGTATTTCTTATTTTATATTGGGGATGTCCATGCATGTCGTACTAATGGGTACGTGTGATTTGATATTATGGGAAGCATTAGAATTGATTGATGTGATTTCAATAAATTGCATAACTAACATGGATTATGTCTATGAGTATAGGTAGTGACATGTGTGAGGGTACTGATTGAGGTGTCACACTATATGAGGGTACTGATTAAGGGTACTGATTAAGGTGTCGTAAGGATGGTGGACTGAGCAGTGGTGTGAAGATGAAGATCTGTGATATGCATAATATTTTTGTATTAGAATTTCATTGATCATTTGAAGCCTATCATGTGGCTAGAGTTTATGTGCATATGTGTACAAGGTTATTTTATGTGCATGTGTATACAAGTAGTTGAGTATGTAGGCCCATTTGTATTTACTATTAGAAAAATGTTTTACCATGTGTAAACCTTAGAAACTTGGGACAAGGTTATTCACATGTAAAGCAAAAGTCTAAAAATGGAATAGGTGCTATTAATGGCTCTAAGGGCTAAAAATATGATATATGACAAAAATACTGCGTGTGGGAGGATCCACACACATCGTGGGGGGAGGGATGAGATTGTACCCACCAATGCTATTTTCTTGTGTTATTGAGTATTTTTTTCTTCTTATATGTTATGATATGGTGTGTTATTTCAATGTGTGCAGGCTTATTTATTTGAGCTAGAAGCTCACATAATTACTTGGAGAATCGGGGGGTTCACCTAAAAATATGTAAGTATAGCACATGAGTTCATCAGGAGGAGTATATTAATTAAAAAAAGTTATAGAATTATATTTGCAGGAGGGGTTTTAAAACCAATTTTGAAAAAAAAATGTAAATTTATGAAGAAAAAGGAGTCATTTTATTCATAAAAGTATGTAAGTGTAAGGGGTTTTTTTAAATACCCCTTGAATGCACGTGATACATAAAATTTCTTAGAGGTGAACCCCCCGAGCTTGGAGATAAGATTCATGTTTTAGTGGTATCAAAGCATAGGCCAAGTACAAGAGGACATATCCTTAAAATCTTAAATTCAAAATATTTTAGAGTATTTAAAACAAAAAGGTAAGACTAAACCCATAACTACTAAAATACATTAAAAGAGGTAAGCCTAAACTCATAGCTCCTTACTGATTTAAATACATTAAAGCATGGAATTGTTACAAGCTTAGAAAATCTCTATAAGCATAGATAACTTTTGAGTGAATATGAGAGAGAGAGAGAGAGAGAGAGAGAGAGAGAGAGAGTATTATTTTAATTTTTCTTTAGTAAAGAAAGTTGACAAACCACCCGAATATTTCCATAGAGAAGAGAAAATGTAGACTTACCTTATGCTGAATGTCAGCCGGAACCATTCAATATGTTGAAGTGTGTGCTTTAGAGTCTCTATCACATCACAATCGTAATAATCTTGGAAAAAAAATAGAAATGTGAGCTAGTAGTCATAAGTACCTTGGAAAAAGACAATAAGAATGTAGCAAGCCTGACCATTGATATCAAGATTTTTCATTATAAAGTGATTCTTTGGAGTTGCCTCACTTCATGGGGTTATAATCAACCCAGGAACTAGAAATGTGTACAAGCTAGTCTCACATGAGGATGTGAATATAGCTATCAATATTAAGTTATATCAACATCAATATACAATGGGATAAAATTATATCCCCTAGATGAAAAATTTGGAGACAACCCTTGTGATCAATCTTTATTTCCACAATACAAAATAAAGACAACCTTGAAGGTACTTATTGATTGATCTTCAACTCACACCAATATGGAAGTCGAAATAAGATTTAGTGTCTTGACATCCCATCAGGTGGTGGATTTGGGGTGCTTCTCCATGCCTCAAACTAATCTCTACCTCTCATCAAGTGGTGAGACATCATGTGGCACATACTTGGGATGTGAAGGAGGGAGAAATCAATGATGTTTGTCACATACACCATGTTCTTTAATGTAAAGGGTCTTTCCAAAACAAGTGATGTCCACAAATCGGACATGCATGATGTCCAGAGGTTGCCAAGCCTATTATAAAATTCATATGATTGAGAGGTAGAGTAAGACAAGTTTAAATTTTAGAGAAAAATAGATCGTTTCAAATCATAGCACATGACGACGGTAACATGTAGTAAAAGGAGATAACCAAGAATAGAAAACTATGTACCTAGGCACTCTAGAACCCGGGATAGTCATGCATCGTCCAACTATGTACCTGGGCACTCTAGAACCCGAGATAGTCATGCATCGTCCAAAGCAAAACTCCTTCCACCTCCATATCATGCCTATTTATTGGGAGGACAAAAGTACAACATGATTTATCTCTTTTGTGTGGACAAAAGAGAGCAATCTCTCTAGACCTTTGCGCAAAGCCTTAAAGGGGAGGAGTATCCAAAGTGTAAGATTAGCTTGTAAAAGCTAAAATGAAACTTTGTTTTGTTTTGTTTTTCTGAGCGGGGGTAAGCTCGTTCTGAGACTGGAAGAGAGAAAAAAAGCTTTAGAGAAACACTTTTATCATTCGTTTCATCGTCTCGATAACATGAAACTGGGCCAATCTTCCCCCCCAAAATGGCACCTCTTTGGCTAAAACGAAACAGGTAGCAAACATATGGAACTCTATCTCCAAAATGAGCCAACCTTCTAGCAAAACGGAGCTCTTGGATTATAAGGCGTTGTTGTGGAGGAGGCAATAGAGCTATGGATCAGGAGGTACGGAGAGCTGATGGGCCTTTAGGGAGCTTCCAAGCATACTAGAGCTGCTTAGAGAGGAGGAGATGCCAGTGAGCTACACGCGATGAGGGTTGGTTGTGAGCCGATGAAGTAATCCACCTTTCCACTAACAGAGGAAGAGTAGAAGGGATGGGAGCCTAGAGACCTTTAGCAATCAAAACATATTGAGCGTAAGATAAAATAATAAAGTTCATGGGGTGTTAGTTTATGAGATGAGACACAAGTACTTTAAATATTTAAAAAAAGTGCATTATAGTAAGTCTACTATTAAGCTAGATTACCTATCCCTATCACATCATGTTCCCTTTTACACTTTTTTTTCACTAACATTGTACCTGGTGTTAGCCCTCTCCAAAGAAGATTTTTTTTTATATAAAATGGTTAGCATAATAACATAAACTTCTTAAGCTTTTGTGACATGACCTGAGTCTTTTGAATTCCAAAATTTTAAAATTATATATATATATATATATATATATATATATATATATATATATATATATATATAGAGAGAGAGAGAGAGAGAGAGAGACTACCTTACAAGTGCATCCCATTCCCACTAATTTAAGCTAAACTTTACCCATTTCCCATATTTAGAGTTACATTAGCCATTTGACCCGATAAACCATTAAAAAGCCAAGCAAGCATAAGAGTAGAGGCTTAAGAGTAAAGACCTACAAGAAAAAAATTATCATTACACTTTGTTGGCCTTTCCCATAACCTTATTTTCTAGAGGGAGTTTCCAATAAATTCTCAAAATCATTATTTGAGACCACGTGTGCCATTTGACTTGACAAATCTTAAGTATTATAATAATAACCCTCTTTTACTATTGAAACTTTAAGCTAGAATAGAATCTACAGTATGGATTCTGATCAAAACCAAAAGTATTTAAAAAACTTTGACCATGTTTAGAATTAGATTAGTTGACCTATTAGTAGCAACAAAATTGCATCCCATGGTTTATATGTAACTCTCAGTTCTATTCTATTTTTAAGAGAGCAAAATTAAAAGAGACCAAAAATAAATGTAAGAGAGACCACGCTAATACTAAAACTCATTATTGATTATTGATTATTTATCATAAAAATATGAAAATTTTCATTGTCACAAATCTTTTGGCTAAAGCACGCTAACTCGAACATGTCCTCATGACCCTTATCCACTCTTAGAACTTCTACAATTTATGTTAGAGTGTGCCCGAATAGCTTGTTTTATTAGAATGAAATGCCAACTTATTCTAGCCACAAATCTTCAACAATAAACCAGACAAAGAATGGTCAAAAGTCTGGGCACAGGATCATGAAGAGTGCTTCGTCATGATACATATTGACAACACCACAGTTTTCACTCCTAACATCCATTTTTATCAAATCATGGAGCATCAAGATATCCTTTGGGGGTATAGTGTAGAAGATGATCCAACAGTGACCTGATGAAGAATTTCTTACTCGTTTTGACTACCTTAAATATAAGTTACCATCTGTAAAAGTATCTATATTAGATCATATTCGTATTGTTAGAAGACTATAAAATTCATTATTGTTAACATCATTATATCAATTTCAAATTTCATTTTAAAGCTAGAAACTCATCGATTTAATGTAAAACACTTCTACTTCTTTATTTTTATGATGTCAAGTTTTATTCAAATAGTTGTTTTTCAAATGCATTGCGATTGCAACTTTCAAATCAAATCTAGATATTGTTTTTTTCCTCTTTCATAAATATTTGATTTTAATAAAAGTTTATACATCGTATTCATAGATAGTATATAGACTCATGCTTAACAAATCTAGATATTTTTTTTCACCTTTCATAAATATTTGATTTCAATAAAAGTTTATACATCGTATTCATAGATAGTATATAGACTCATGCTTAACAAATATGTTTTTGTAGTATGAATTTGTTTTGCCAAAATATTTCAACGATGTTGATAACACAAATGAGATATGTATTTTTGACACTCTTCTCATTGTAAATATTTGTTCCTTTTTAAGGTTTATCATAACGTCCCACAACCCAAAAACAAATCGACTCTCTCTTTGCACATTCTTATATAAAGAACGAGAACTTTGTGAGGAATTTTAGAAGAAAGTTCCAAAAAGAATTAAGCAGAAGTAATAAGAATCAAATCAGAAATGTTAACAAATATAAACACATATGACCTGATAACAACAAAGAGTTCAAGAAACATGTCATTACATGTTACATATATGGTTAAGAAGGAAATTATTCTAGAGGTTATCTGACGATTTACAGCTGCTGGCAAACATCTCAAGCAAGAGGGTATCATTACTGATATACTATCAAACAATATTTCCTGCTTTTTACAAATAGTTCACATTTGACTCAGCATTTGTTTTATCATTTCTAGATCATAAATACCTAGATAGTAAACCTTAGCAAACAATATTTCCAAGGCTAAAACTTAGTTAAATTGAGTAACTCAAGAAACATTATTATCCTCAAACTCATAACCAAAAATTTAGCAACTCTAATCAAGAAACATGCATTCTCAAGGAATGAACCTATCTAAACAATATTAGATTTATAAAAGAAAACAATAATGATCCTTAGATTTAGAGAATATCAAATAATTACTACTTGTGAAAGTTTCTTCAAGTTCAAACGTAATATTATAACATTACATTTTACTCTGGTGAGTATGCCAAGAAATTAATAATTTAAGAAGTATAAACACTCAAAGAAAAATTATAATTTTTGAACTCTACTGACATCTATCTTAAGACATCCAAATAATTTTACCAATCTTGTAGACATTAGCACACATTCTCTAAATCCTTTTTGCAGTATATATATTAATTTATGACCTTCCCAGTAAGAGTTTAAATTAAAGATTATTTTAAGATAAAGAAAATTTATGTCAAAATTCAAGTTTTAAGGAGAACTAGCCACTCTAAATCCTTTTTACATATAGATTAGCACACATCCTCTAAATCCTTTTTGCAATATAGATATCGATTTATGACCTTTCAAGTAAGAATTTAAAGTTCAAGTTTTAGGGAGAACTAGCCACTCTATCTCAAACTTCTATTCTGAAGGAGTGATATATAGAGTTAATATGGTGGTATGGGACATCAGATTGATTTCATATAGATACACCAAATACACTTAAATCTTCTATCTTGTACAATCTTATGTGTGTATATAGAATGTGCCTTTGTGGTATGGGATACTTAGACTCATTTCACATATGTTCATTTGATTGGATTGTTGTATATCTACATTATGTGTTGATCGAGTTTTCCACACCAATCATCAAGCCATCCTCATGGATTTATGCAAACTGAGAACAGTTATAACTCAAGCAAGGGAATATTATGAGAATCACTCTTGTGTTATTGGAAATTATATTTCTTATTTTATATCGGGATGCCCATGTGTGTCATGCTAGTGGATACACATGATTTGATATTATGGTTGCCTATTTCTCATGATAGTGTTGGAAGTGATGTGATTTCAATCGACTATTTAACTAACGTGGATTATGTCTATGAGTATAGGTAGTAAGATATATGAGGGTACTGATTGAGGTGTCGCACTATACGAGGGTACTGATTGAGGTATTGTACGGATGGTGGACTGAGCAATGGGATGGTGTGAAGACGAAGATCATGTGCTAATCATAATATTTTTATTTTAGTATTTAATTGATCATTTGTAGCCTATCATGTGGCTAGAGTTTATGTTCGTATGTGCACAAGGTTATTTTACATGCGTGTATACACAAGTAGTTGTGTATGTATAGGTCCATTTATATTTATTTATTCGGCAAAGGTTTTATCATGTATGTATAAACCTTTGAAACTTGGGACAAGGTTATTCATATGTAAAGCAAAAGCCCAAAAGTGGAATAGGTGCTATTAATGACTCCAAGGGCTAAAAATATAAAATATGATATAAATATCGTATGTATAGGTCTATTGTGTATTTATTTATTGAAAAATGTTTTATCATGTGTAAACCTTAGAAGGTTATTCATATATAAAGCAAAATCCTAAAAGTGGAATAGATGCTATTAATGGCTCTAAGGCCTAAAAATATGAAATATGACATAAATACTATATGTGGGAGAAGGAGCCACACGTGTCAATAGAGGAAGATTGCACCTAATGATTTTGTTCTTATGTTGAGTAGTATTTTATTCTTCTTATATTATGCTATGGTGCGTTATTTAAATGTGTGCACCCTTGTTTATCTCACATAATTACTTGGAGACAAGATTCTTGTTTCAATGTGGAGAATTAAGGAAGGATGTATAATAGAGAAGAATCCTTCTAAAAATTCTATATATGGACTAAGGAGACTTTCAATATGTGTACATGAGGGCCCTTTATGCAAGCTCAAAGTCGGATTAAATCTTATCCCCCAAGCCAATGTTTCGTTAATTTAAAATTTAAGGAGACACGTGTCAAAAGTAGCCACCAAGAAGGAAAATTGAGTGACATTTCGCTTTATATCACAAAGGGATAAATATTTCTATTTTTGTAATTTGGAACAAAGTGAGAAAGGGTGATTATCCAGCTAAAAAAGGAGCCCTCCTCTCTCTTTTAAATCAAGGAATGAATGATAAAGCCTGTCTAAGTGTGCATTCTTGTATCTTTGCCACTTCATCCTTACATTTTAGCTCGATCACTTAGTTTTTCTTCTTTTATTTTCTCCCAAATCTAGAAATTTCCTCTTGCGCTTTAGCATTAAACCTCTATGCCTTGTCTATTCTCTTTTTAATCAATCAAAGTAAGGGAGATTTAGGAGTTGTTGATCTCCCTGAAAGACTAGTGACCTTAAAAGCACCTCTTGAGGTAGCCCCTATCTTATTATTGCCCTCCTTTGGAGGTACCACTCTTTCATATACCATCATACCCAATGTCATTTGCCGATAGTGATGAAACTTTGCTAACATGGGTGGTGGGTTTCAACTTTGGTCTCAAAGATGAGAAACACATGAGGAGGTTACTACAATATACGATCAACTTATATGTACATGGGCAACTATATATGTATGCGGATAATTTGAGATGTCTATCATACCAATTGAATAGTCTAATGCATGAAGGAAATTATATGTACATAAGATGAACTTGTCTATCAAACTATTCAATGTATGATTATAACTATACGTGTACATATAATTAGGAACATATGTTAACATATATAAGATGTATATGAGACTGTTCAACGTATGATTATAACTATATACATAACGATAGAATAATCTAACATATAATTATAAACATATGTAAACAAGATGAACTTGTCCATCAAACTGTGCAATGAATGATTATAACTATACACATACTTGTCCATTAAATTGTTCAATGTATGATTATAATTATACACTTGCTGATATAACAATTTAACATAGGACTCTTTGGCCAGCATTTTTTGATGGCCTTAGAAAAAGGACTCCGTAGGGAAGTGGAGGGTGATCTTGAGCCAAGAAGTGCCCAAATTCAAGGTAGGCTCAATCTTTTTTGGGTTTTTCAATTTTGGGTTTCTAATTAGCCTAGTTTTAAAAAAAAACCCCAAAAATTACTACTTAGCCTAGGTTTTTTTTAAACAAAAGAATTAGCAACTAATAATGTGCAAAATGCAACCTAGATTAAGCATTGAATAAGCATGATTAGGATCTAAACTAAGTGCTATGTATGCTTAGGTATCCAAATTATCCCCTATGTTGTAGAACAAAGTATTATGATAAATACCTCATATCTTCCTCTCGAAAGCTTATCAAGCTCTTTGAGTTCAGAACCTTTCTCTGCCTCTTTGTCAACCTTGTTGAGCTTTCTGATGGCTTTGTAGAGATTGGCTTATTGAGAAAAACTAGGGTCTTTATCACATTTTATGACCACTATTAAGGGTGACCTTGTTCAAGTCTATTTCTCATTGTTTAGTATAGGCTTTATGCAAACCTAAGACCTTGACATAGAAAAGCCAATGAAAGGTCTCTGCCCTCCATAGAGAGGACATACTTTTTCACTTTTTATTTTGTCTTGTTCTTTATGTTCAAGTGCTGGTGGACAAGGTGGAAATTGGTTGTTCCGTGTTTACTAGATGAGTCACTGGCTATCCCTAGTTCAAAATCAGTGTTAGCTCCCAAAGGGGATGCTACACTAAACATGAATAGGGAAATAATCTTAATCCTATCCAATCTTACAAATCTAGTTCCAAGTTTATGTGAGAGAGTCTCCATGGTTTATGTAGGAGAGTGTCCATGGTTTCCAAGACATGAATTCAATCCTCAGAACCATCAAGCTCTGTAGGAGAGGTTCCACAGTTTTTGTGGAAGAGTGTCCATGGTTCCAAGTGCAATGAAGGGACAGAGAAAATTACACTCATTAGCATGGAGTACACATATCCCACTCATCTTAGGGAGTAGCACCTAAACATGGAAAGCCTGCTATGAAAGCTTGGGCATAAGCTCCATGTCTATCATATCAAATGATATCAATATGTGATAAAAGGGTACAATAGCCTAGACCAAAGATCACTTATATAGTATCGAGCCATTTCACACTAGCTAATTAATATGCCCATGCCCCAAATCTATGCTCAAAGGACCCAAGATCCATGTGCCTAGGCTCTTACCCATACATGTCCATGTGCCTAGGCCCATATCCATACATGTGCATGTGCATATATAATCGCTTCATTACAAACCATTCCCTCCTACAATGATTTCATCTCATACATAGCTCTACGTCGCCCTTTCACTACAAACTTTGCTATAATGCTCTAGTTGCCAACCATAGTAGTACAAACCTAGTTGTGCTGCTGTCATGGCTAGTGCCAAACTATTCTCTAGCAATAATGTCATCTACATGTTTTGTTACCTCAATAAGCACTCAAGGAAAAGATGTGTTGTGTCATCTCACAAAAAACCCTTATACCTATGCCCAATCATTGAGGTGTGCCTCTAATGCCACACCAAAAATCTTTTGCACAACTTGTGAATTATCGTGATTGTGTGCAATAATTACATGGATTCATAAGGTCCGATGTCTTGTGGGTAAGGAAGGTATGTTCTCCAAACAAAGTTTATAGAAACCTTGGCATGTGTCTTCATTGATGAGCTCTATGAGAATTGGTGCACACACCTAAAAACTATGGGTAGGTATTCTAGTGACATCCTCTATGCCTTTTCCAAATTTTTGAATAGCGTGGCCTAAGCACCTTCTTTGTATGCAACGCCATGCAACCTTTTAATTCTAAAACTCTCATGTCACCACAACCACTAAATGCTCAAAACCTCAAGCCTTGTAATAAAACTTTACAAACCCTATGGTTGTTGCAAACCTTATAGATACCAGGAAAATGAAGCTTCCTAGATGATGTGTCATGTCTTAAACCAATGGGCACCCCGTACTCATTTATTGGAAGTCCCACTCAAACCTTACAAAACCCATACAATAATTACCAAGACATGTAAGGAATAGTTGCATAGCCTCATATGTTTGTTTAAAAAGGTTACTACTCCACATTGATAGAAGCACACAAATTTGATGATGAACAGTGGACTCTGAAGTCTACTCTTTAGATTGCTGATATCATGCGAGACTCGATCTTAGTGGGTTCTCTGTTTCCCTATGTGAACCATGCCATTTCAGACAAGGCAAATTATTCCACTTGGTTAACAAAATAGCTTCTTTATCAAGTAAAAAAGACTATCATACAAGGTCACAGAAAACTGGGCTCAGGGTAAGGATTCATAAAGTTCATGAGAAAATTAGGGTGGTGACACATTTTTTTTAAATGATGTATATAGATGATGCAGGAAGAAAGTGTATGTATAGCTGGCACCAACTGGATGGGACACCCCTAACCTTTTCTTTTTTTAAATTCCAATCACACCAAGCCCCATGGTGAAGAGGATCCTGGTTGGTTGAGGTGTCAATGGGGAGCTGTGCATTACTCTTGTGTAAATGCAAGCATGCCAAATGTGGCATATAAAAAAATTGGCAATAATAGACAGCTGCACATGATGTTTAAACTCAATTGTGTGAGATTTTACTGCCAGCACCATATCTCAATGCTGCCGACCTGTACACATCAGCATGTGCTACCACGGATGCTGCAAAATTTACAGTGGGAAGCATCAGAACATCTTCAGTCCAGTAGAATGAAACCATTTTTATTACATGCGATCCAAAGGGCATTGTAAAATAATATAAAGTTTCACCTTCTGAAGGCCTCGAGTACCCTCCACCCATGGTGATGACCAAGGGAAGCCCTCTAGTCAAGCAAGCTGTATAAACCATGTTGTTTCTATGAAGCAATCCCTGTCTGTGTGACATCCAGAAAGCGACAAAAACAAAAAAAACAAAAAAACAAAAAAAAAACTGTTGTGAAGAATTAAAGAAAGTACTAGAAGGGAAGTCCATTTTTGTACAGCTTTCAGAAGTCAAAAGTAGCATGTGAAATACCTGGTCAATGCAAGCCTGCCAAAAGAGTCCTCACGAAGGGCATCAACTCCTGCCTGCAGTAGTACAATGATTTCCTTATGTCCCGGCCTCACGGTTTACTTGGTGCTTGTAAGATAATCAAGAGGTTTAGAAAAAGTGTTCTCTTCTGGTTTGGCAGAGGGTCCGCGTCTTCACTATGGACCGGGATCACCCCTGCACAGTTACTTGGGGCACAGTGGCTGGGGCCACTCAGACTGAGATTGCCACAGCATATGAGGAGGATGGTGGGGGACTGGCATTGCAGGTTTCTCATCGTCAGATCTCAACAGCTCCAGTTCCGGTCCCCTCTGCAGTTCACTGGACTCCAGGCTCTTGCCAGAGATGGGAGATCTGCAGCAGTATTGCTGCGTGGCATGTTTGGCAAGCTCGTTGTAGCGAGGCCATCGAGGCACCCTCATTCCACCAGTGGAGTCCATCTGGAGCATATGGATCAACATCATTCACACTCTTTGTGGACACTGGGGGAAACTCCATGGTGGCTCTGATCGCATGTGGAAGTGCCGCGAGGCCTTCCTGCAGACTTGGCGGTGTTTCTTACTAGCAATAGTGGTGAGCCCACATGGCATTATAGACCACCCGGGTGGTTGTCCGAGGTAGCCCCCTCCCCCTAGAGTGGCCAGCCTGGGGAGGAGAGCACCACCCCTTTCTCCATTTTGATTATCGCTCCCTTTACCGAGTCAAGGTTGTACTTAGCCCGCATGGCTGTTTTTTGGTAACTAACACAAGGATCTCTTTTCCAGGAAAAAAAAAAAAAGCGTTCTCTTTGTTAAGTGTTCTTAAACATAAACTCGGCTATATTTCTGAAGCTGTATAGAAGAGCTCTGAGCTTTAGAGGCACTTGGCACAAAAGGTCTTCTAATGGCACTGGAGGCCATCAGAAAGGAACCTGCAAAGTAAAGCAAAATCCCAACTCCTAAAGACTTGGGTATACAATATGCTGACATGTAGTGTATTGTTGGCAATTGTCTTTATAACTCGCCCAAAATAAGTGATTCAACAGGACGAGGGAACACTTAGCATTCAGAAAGAGTCAATTTACAATCAAAGTATGATACAATAGACCTCAGAGACCACCCCATTGTGAATGAGGGGGATATGAGCTCCAAACATATCAAAAGTCCAGATCACATGCCTTAGTAATTGACTTCAACACGCCCACACAGGACTCCCATCGCTACCAGCCCAAAGAAAATTGTGGATCAACCACTGAACCTGACCAATGCAAGCCTGGGTGGTGAGCAAAACAACCTGGTTCACTACCATGACCCGGCCAGCTAAGGAAAGCCTGGCTGAAATCCAGTATAGCAACTTCTTCCGAATGCTTAAAAGAAGCAGGGCTGCTACTGCTCCAGGAAGATATCGATACCAACCTGGCATCGAAGATAGTGAACAAGAGTGCTGCTAGGGATCCATTGAAAAGCCTCAACTGGCCTCCAAGTTGGGGCAGGCGATGAACCAATTCAGAGCCCACACAATTTGTGCCAGTTGATCTGTGCGCCGGATGCAGAGCACAAGGTCTCATTCACATCAGCGAATCTCTGTAGATTCCCGTCATCCCCGGATAAGTATGCCACTGTGTTGTTTGCAAACTCTAATTCAGGCAGTTCCTCCTGCAAGCAGATGGGAAGACGTAGCCCCTATAGCCCTATCTCCTGTGCGGAGAGAAAACTGCATGGCCTCGGCAACAAACAAGAAGAGAAAAGGTGCCAATGGGCAGCCCTACCGGACCAAGAAAGAGAGTGGAAATCTGTCACCTATGGTCCCTTGAATGAGAACCTAGCTGTGCAAAGTGGAATAGAGCCAAGAAACAACTTGAACCGACTCCTTTGAAAATCCCATCCGGCACATCAAGCCCCAGTCCACAGTGTCATAGGCTTTCTAAAAAACAAGAAAGAGAAACATCAAATCCTGCTGCCTCAACCTGGCCGAAGCGGTCACCTCCCAAAAAGTGAAGATGATGTCGAGAATACTCCAATCCTGAACAAAACCTATTTGTGTGCCATGAATCAAATTGGGAAGGAAAGGCTGAAGTCGCCAGTTGATGGATTTGGCTAAGATTTTGTTACAGTCCCAAGAGAGGTGATGGGCCTGCACTACCGAATCTCCAATCTATCACCACCCTTCTTAGAAATCAAATGATTCAATCCCTCTGAAATCTCTTCGGCATGGAGGCCGTGGCCATAATCTCATTTAAGGGAGCCCTAAAGCTGCCTTCATGAGATCCCAATGATGAAGAAATAAGGAAACAGGAAGCGCATCTTCTCCAGGGCATTTGTCCCTCAGTAGAGCTAGCAGAGCCTCCGCAAGCTTCTCTGAAGAAAAGGGGGAAACAAGAACGTTTAGAGAGCGCGGGGGGGGGGGGGGGGGGGGGGGGGGAGAGAGAGAGAGAGAGAGAGCACCTCTCTCTCGTATGCCGCCAAACCTGCTCACAAGCATCCATCACCTGAGAGGATGGGGGGCGCCCATGAGTAGGGAACGGAAGAAATCCGTGGCAATGGTTCGCACGTGGGAGGGGGTCGGCAATTATGGATCCATCCTGGCCTCACAATCTGCGGATACCATCCCTCTACCTGTGTGGGCCTGAAATCTTGAAAAATCTCCGATGACCCTGTCTCCTGCCTGGGTCCAAAAGGGAGCTCTAGCATGGTACCTATACTCCACTCTCTGCTCCTAAATGGAGCTAAGCTCTGTTGCCAACTGGGCCTCAATCCACAAGCTATCCCGGGTACTCTCTTGAAGCCGCTGCAGGGAGGTAAGTCTCCGACGGATGCTCCTCTCATGCTCTCTCAAGCTAGCTAGTCTACTGTGTGCAGGCTCTTGCAACAAACTACTGATCTCTTTAAGGCATGTGTCCAAAGCCCTTGCAGCTGAGCCAGTGAAGAAATCCAGACTCTCCCAAATCTCCTCAACCGTGCTGCAAATCTCAGAATCCTTAAAGAGGCTGTCTAGGATCCGAGAGCTCAAATGTACGTCCTGTCTCCATGGGTTCTCCGGGAAGAAAATGACGAGTGCATGATCAGAGAAAGTAGTGCCTGCCAAAATACCAACCATGCCACCTCGTCTGCAAGCCCACTCATCCACATAAAGCCGGTCTAGTCTGGAAAGGTTGGGGCATTTACTCCTATCATATCCCAAGAAGCACAGACTCCCAGGGCTGCATCTGAACTCCAGTAAATGCCAAGGGTCCTGTCCCCTCAAAGCTAGAATCCGCTCCTCCCATGCCCAGTACTCCATGCCTCAGACTGTGGTTGTGCCACCTCCGAGCCTGTCCTCTGCCATCTCTAACATGTAAAAATCACCACCCATGCAACACCTCCGAGCCTTTCCTCTGTTGTCTCACATTAAAATCACCACCCAGAAGTCGAACGGGAGGGACTGATAGACCGTGCTGCACAAAGTGGCTCTGCTTGCTACGGAGTTTGGTGCATAGAGGTTCAAGAAGCCCACTTCATCGTCTCCAATCCTATTGATCACGCACTGAGCTCTCCCAATGACAATGGTGCCTGAATCAATCACTGTGGTTAAGAGTTGCTCGCTGACGGAAATGCATACCTCGCCTTGGATCCCGTAGGGACCAAAAGCATGGGACCAAAAGGTGTGACTCCTGCCCTGAAGAATCTTCCCGCAACAACAGATATGACCCTCGGATAGATGATGCTCTTGGAGGAAGTGAATGTCAATAGTTCCGCCAACTACCGCAAGCTCCTCTCTAAGGATCCTGCGCCTCTGCAAGCACTATAGTCCTCCAAAACCCTAAATGTTCCATGAGACAATCCGCATGACTAAGATGGGAGGCGGAAGCATCGGAACTGCCCTCCACTCCAAGAGTTTTGTGTCGTTCGGATGGAGAGTAATCACAATCTATGCTGGGGCAAAACCTCACCAGGTGGGCACGAATCCCGCCCTCAATGTGGAGCCACTTTGTCTAGGCCGTTGCGCGTTACGACAGTCAACCTATTACATCCTACAACTTTGGGGATCGCATCTTTTATCTCGTCACATATCCAAGTGCCGTGTGTGCATACTCCTGCACTTTCTTGTTCATTGCACGTCATAGTGTTTTGGGAAATTCTGTATTCTGAGGATGTCGCAAAGAGCACCATTTTTTGACCTTTATAGGTTTCATGGATTCATGACAACCGAAGACCGTGTTGACGGTCCCAACTACTCAATGTGGAGCTTCATGATAAAGATTTTGATGGCCAAGGGGCCGTGGGAGATTATTATGGAGCAAGAGCCTCGTCTTGCAACAGTAGCAACCACTACCTCTTTGGCAACATCAACCACGACAAGAAGGGGGACCCAAACTATAGCTCAAGTGGTGGCAAGTACTCAAGCACAGCCACCTCCTGTCACTAAAGATCAAAGATGGTGGGATCAGCGGACTATGCCTTCTTATGACATCTTCCAGTGGAGGCGGGAGCCTTCTCAAAGGATCATGTGTTCCTTCCGGTTTGCATAGTCATGTATCACTTGTTGAGAAAACGTGGTGCTCATGCTAGATCAAGTGTGTGGAGGAAAAAAGTTCACAAAATACAAGAACAATATCTTGCTTATTAAGTTGTTTATGAATACAACTAGGCCTTGCTCAATACAAAATGCCTCATAGCTCCACCTTTAAATAGATGAGCAAGTGGACCTTAAGTCCATTCACACTCACACCCTTCTCTTCCCCTTCTACATAACCTTAGTCCCTTAATACCCCCCCTCAATACCAACTATGAAAGGATGGAATAGGTGGTATTGGACATAGGATGCCTTTATAACATTAGGCGTTCAAGGTTTGGAATATAGGTGTGATTACATTGAGAATTAAAACAATTTCTCAGCAAAGGTAGAGGCTGATACAAAGTTTGCCTCTGACTCTTTGTTAGGACATTTAGAAGTGATATGTCCCGTTTGTTTACACTTGTTACATTTCATTTTGTTGGGATATTTGATCCAACAATTATTTGCCAAATGACCCACCTTTTTGCAATGGACACATCTTACTTTAACCACTTGATGTGACAAAGCTTGTTCGATAGTCGATGAAGTGGTTGCATTTTGAAGATTCAGCTGCTCCCTTTGGCCTCTTTTCTTCATCAAGACATGATTGAATGACTCCTTCGAGGGTGGGATTAGGTATGTTCTTCAGGGTGGTGACCAAGGTGGGGTACACCTTCTTGACTACTTTGAGCAAAACAGCCACTGCATCATCTTCATCCATTCTCGCAATCACTGATGCAAGTTGAGCCATAAGGCCCTTCAAGTGAGAGATGAAGGCTCCAATGCCATCTCTCTCTTTGAGTTCCAAGCTGAAAAATTCAATTTTGAGTGAGATCTTGGAATTCTTACCACGAGCTCCATAGAGCTTATCAAGCTCATCTCACGGAAGCTGGTCCACATGGTGGACGAGTGCCTTATCAAGATGAAGCATGATGATGGCTTGTGCCCTCTCATCATCTTCAATATCTTCAGCCTTTGTTCGATCAATAACCTTAGTGCCGGAGATGAATGGCCAAAAACCTTTGGACATCATCTTGTACTTGACAAGAACTTGCCAAGTGTGGAAACCCTCTCCCAAGAACTTCTTGATTGGAGTGTTGTCCTTTGACATTGGGTATTGAAAGAGATTATGAGAGAGTAATGGGTTGATTATGAAGAAAAAAAATCAGAAATTTATGATATTTAGGCTTAATTAGAAAGAGAGAGACTTATGAGAGTGCAACAACCCTAATCAAGTTGAGAATGTTGCATAAATAGGAGATTAAAATAGGAATTTTTATGGTTTAGCACTTATGGTTTGTGCTTAATTACTAATTTTGATGGGAATTAGCTGCATTAGTGTTAAAGAACACTTTGGTTGGTGATTAAGATCACCATTAGTGTTTAGAAAACACAATTAGTGCTTAAAAGCACATTTTTAGTACCTAATGACACTTATTTTGGTGATTAGTTCACCATTAGTATTTAATAACACTATTAGTGTTTAAGAACACTTTATAATAACTTCCCTTTGTTGGATTAATAGATTAATTAGTGTTAAATAACACTATTAGTGCTCATAAGCACATTTTGAAAGCTTTGAAAGCTTGAAAGTTGATGTTGATGATGGAGCTTGATGAAAATGAGGCTTATGGATACCTCATGTGGTTGGACACCACTTTAAACTCAAGAGAATGATGAGCAACAATCATGCACAACATCACTTGGGTGATTAGAGCAAGGGAGAAGGTGATTAGAGCAAGAAAAAATCACTTATGAAGCTTTAATGGAAAGCTTGCATGAAGTGAGGAGAGGCGACTGGTTTTCTGCTTCTAGCCGGCGCGTCAGACCACCAAATGAGCTCCAAATTGAGCTGTGCATAGGGGATAGAGTGGGCTTCAATAGTCCTCAACTCCCATAGGCAAGCATTGCTCACAGTCGGCGTATTTCTGTACAACGAGCTGCGCTGCAGGAAAATGGCGCCGGGCTGCTATAGTCGTAATGCCGCCACGAGGAGTGAAGTATTCAAATGATTGGCCGTACGAATACATGCGCCCAGGTCTCCTCTACATCTCCCATGAAGAAATCTCTGAGAGTTATGCCCTCTACAAGCTGTTGGAAGGCCTTCACCAGCAGAGGGTTGAGCTCCACAAGTGAATAGATAAGAAAAAATTGAGAAAAATGACCTAATCTACACCACAAGGGGCCTAATGAACCTAGGCTCTAGATACCATGTTGAGAAAACGTGGTGCTCATGCTAGATCAAATGTGTGGAGGAAAAGAGCTCACAAAATACAAGAACAATATCTTGCTTATTAAGTTGTTTATGAGTACAACTAAGCCTTGCTCAATACAAAATGCCTCATAGCTCCACCTTTAAATAGATGAGCAAGTGGACCTTAAGTCCATTCACACTCACACCCTTCTCTTCCCCTTCTACATAACCTTAGTCCCTTAATACCACCCCCCCCCCACCCCTGCCGATGTCGGAGCGGTGGTTTTCTCCTTCCCCTTGCCGGGGACGATGTGGGATGATGAGGCCGTGACTCCTACCCTCTTGGACCAGGCTATATACCATTCACATGTGGTGGGCAATCTTGGGGTCACAAATGCCATCAGTACTTCTTGGGTGACGACCAAGATGGGACTCCTTAGTCTTCTTCCAGGCAGAAGAGGCTTCATCTCTTCATTTACTTCCACCTTAGCTACATGGTTGAGCACAGAGTTTACAGACACCTCCACCGAGATCAGATATGCAACAGAGGCAGGCAACAAACTGGGGAGGAGTCGATCCACCTCTCAGCTCGCTTCTGAGCTTATCAGGAGGGTCTCTGCTCTCGCACCAACGGCCACTATTCCCCATCGAGATCCACTCCTAAGATTAGCTGTGCCATTGAGAGACTGGCTATGTCGCAACACTAGGCATTCCAGTCGTGAGGATCATCTCATGGAATGTTTGTAGGCTGGCGCCTTTTGCAAAAGGCGTAAGGCTAATATCACGGCAAAGCTCCAACGAGCCCTTCTTGAGGGCACCATTGATATGCTTGTGTTATGATCCACGAACATCACCTCACCACTTGCCGTAGCCATCATTGTGGGAAGATTCTTCCACACAAGAGCCACATCTATTGGTCCCCTTCTATTGGGCTCCTCAGACACCAAGGTGGAGTATGCATTTCAGTGGGTGAGTCCTTGGGCTTCACAGGTGGTGGACACAAGCACGATTGTCCTTGGACGTGCACAGTGGCTAATTCTGCTAATTCTCCAGCTAGGGAGACCCGACTCGACCTCCTCAACATTTACGCTTCCAACGGAGCAAAAGACTGCACCACCTTTTGGATTCAAGTGTGCTAGGGTCTACCTCCAATAGACGCTTGGAGCATGGGAGGCAACTTCAACATGCTTGAGGACCCAGCATAGTCACCAGAAACGTTTCAGGGTTTTTGAGGTTTCGGGACAAAACGTTATGTCTTTCGGTTAAGAAACGCGGAGGTTTCGTAGTTTTTTCTATATAAATACAATAAAATGATTAAAATGATTTAGAACTTGTAGTTTGTAGAATTATTTGTAAGCCTACCTAGTGCTAGCTAGGCACATAAAACATGGTAAAAGCTTAGGCAATTGTGATCACAATTGGGCAATTGGGGAGTTGTGGAATTGTGAGAAATTGGGCAATTGTGAGAAATTGGGGATTTATGAGAAATTGGAAAATTGAGAATTTAGGGAATTGGGAATATTGGGGAATTTGTGAGAAATTGGGGGAGAGAGAAGGAGGAGGAGGAGGTGACTGCAGATTGCATGCGAGAGAGAGAGAGAGAGAGAGAGAGAGAGAGAGAGAGAGAGAGGATGTTTGGGCTGCAAGTCACACGCAAGAGAGAAAGAAAGAAAGAAAGAAAGAAAGAAAGATATATTACCGTCTGGGAAAGGCCAAAGTGGCCTATGAGACCAAAACATAGTACACAGGTGATGGTGTCTCATCAAAAGCAACACAAAAAGAACTAAAAAAATCCTAAAACAGTCCTAAACAGCTATGAAAGGAAAATACTCCTGAGGTACAACAAAAGTGTACAATATCTACAACTAGCATAAGACTGGTGTAATCTGCTCATCTCAGTATCTCTCTCATGGGGTGCTGTAAGATAGAGAGACTAACGTGACGAGGCAGTCGTCTCCTGTGGCGGGTGATGATGGCTCTAATCCACCAGTGATGAAACGACTATGGACGAGGTCCTGGTAAGCCTGGGCGTCTCGCTCGACTAAGTGCTATGGCTCTGTCAAGGGTGAATCCTTCTGAAAGACGTCTATGGGACGTCTGGCTCTCTGAGGGGGTAGTGGAGGTCCTGGTCGTATCTGCCGGGATGGTCCTGGCCCTGAAAAAATCTGTCATGGCTCGCTGGCGGGGTGGATCCTGGGTGAGTGAGAGAGAGAGAGAGAGAGAGAGAGAGAGAGAGAGAGAGAGAGAAATGAAATGAAATGAAATGATATATTAACGTCCTCGAAAGGCCAAAATGACCTATGAGACCAAAAAGGTTACAACAATTGGTGGATCTGATACAATGTCTGTGTAAGAAAAGCTAAAACAACTAAACAACTAACTAAAACTAAAACTGAAACAACAACTATGAGGAAAAGTAAGGTACTAGGAGCTCCTAATGGATAACATCTGGGAAGGAAAACTCCAGCAACAAAGGTAAGCATCATATACATCACTATCCAAAGATGTCTCTCATCGGTCGATGGCGGATATCCTCAATGTCCTCCATGGTGAGTACTCTCACTGGACGTCTCCCATGCCGTGCTAGTATGGTCCTGATCCTCTGTTTTGTAGTCTCCGTCGGTGTCGAGATGGGCCTCTCATCTTGGGGCGCCTGGACCGCCCAGCCCAATCAATCAGTGTACCTCTGGTGCGGCTATACTTTGGGCCTAGCTGCAATGCCTGCTGGCCTGACTGCTCAATCTCTGGTCAAAAGAAGTATGTAATCTGCCTCTATAGGTGTCTCTCCTTCTCTGATCCCCTCCCTCTCAAGAGACCCTCTCTATGTCTACGCAGCTCCAACAAGTATAATCCGAGGCATCTCTGATCCTGGTATCTCATGACTCTAGAAAGTGGTCCGAAACCCTCTCTGAACAGGCAGTGAAAACCGCCTCGTATCTCATAATATACTGGACAGTGACATATGTAATGTAACTCTGTCTCTGGCTCCATCTGACACAACTGACAAATCCTGGCCTCAGCTGGTACTCCTCTGAATCTGCCAGTCTCAATCTCTAGCTGGTGTGAGGATGTGCGCATCTGACCAATAGCACACCGTACCCCATGAGAAAGATGAGTATCCATGTAGCTGGGTCTAATCACAAACCCATCCTCCGTGAGCTGGAGAAGATGATCTCTATAGAAAGCTACCAAGCTCGTGTGTCGGCTGTATCCATATCCTCCTAGTGTCCAGCTGAGTCAAGTCCTGCCTGATAAGTCTTTTAATCTCTGCCGCGTGTGAGAGAGAGGGAGGGTGCATCCAGGGAGTACTGAAATGGAGGTAGCCTGTCCATACTAAAGCCATGCAGTTGGAACCAAGCTCTCATCTGTGCATACCAACATGATACGTCTCCCTGTGATGCCAACTGTCGTGAAGACTCCAAGGCTAAGCGAGCATATCTGTCTCTAGGGAGAGCCCAAGTGCTATGTATAAAGGAGACTGATCGAGTGAGTGCCTCTACTACCAATGGGGGGGCAGCCATCTCTGCACGGATAATATCATGTGGTACGGAGGCCTTGGCCCTAATCATCCGGGAAATCATAGAAACCAAGGGCCTCTCCATACATCTCCATCCATCAGTGCTACCAGCTCGGCTGTGGTGATCCACTAAGGGTTTCCATATCTCCACTCCATACAGCATGGCTCAAGTGACCAAAGTGTCAAAGAGCCAGAGCTTTGTTCGAGGTTCCTGAAACTGAACCTGCAAACACATCCTCTCTAGTCTCCCCAATGCTGCATAAACTCTGGTCAATTTGGTCTCCATTGCTCTCCTCAAGGAAAATAGTGGGCCACTAAAAACCACACCAAGGTAAGTATATGCATCTGTATACTCCACTGTCTCCTGACCATATGTAAAGGTGGGTACAGACCTCGTAACCCACTGTGCTGTGGTGTTAAACACCATCACCTTGGTTTTACCAAGGTTAACAGACAATCCACTGTCCTGTGCAAACGTGTGCAATGCATCCAAATGACGCTGCATCCCCTCTAGAGAATCTAAGATCAACACAATATCATCAGCATCATACAATAACAGCGGAATCCATGTCCCTGCTAGCTGTGCTCCTCTGTCACCCTCCCGCTCTACATAGTCCGAAACCTCATCCACATACATCCCAAATAAGGTGGGAGAAAGGGGGCAGCCCTGTTTCACCCCAATAGTGGAGTGAACCATCTCAGATATACCCTGAGTAGTACGTACCTGCCCCACAACTGTCCTATATAAAGCCATGATTCCCCAAATCAGTTCTGTGGGCACTCCCATCTCCTGTAGTCTGTGCATCAGTCTAGCTCTCCATACAGTGTCAAAAGCTTTGCGGAAATCCAAAAAGCAACAATAAATCCTCCTGCCATATAATCTGCCCTCAATAATAGCTCTGAGTGTCAAGATATGGTCAAGAGTGGAGAAACCTCTCCTGAACCCTGCCTGCCCTGATGCACGTATGCCCTCTCTCTCTGCCCATCTACTCAACTCCTGCTCAAGAATAGATGCATATAATCTAGCCAATGTGTGACCAATCATGATGGTACGATAATTCCCAGGAAGCATGGGATCCCCTGACTTGAAGATAGGCACAATCGTGGACATATTCCAAGTCTCAAGAAAACCCTCACACATGGCTCGGTTAAACATCATAGCAATAAGCTCTGCAAGCACATCTCTAGCATGAATAAAGTGCTCTGCTACCAAACCATCATGATCATATGCTCTCCCAGTCCTCATCCTGTCAATAGCTTTCCTTACCATCTCATCAACAGTAAAGAAAGCACATGTCTCTAGGCATGGCTGTGATGGGTCTGGCAAGGGCGGCTGTCTTGGTGTGCTGTGCAGGGATGCTACATACTCACCCCAAATCTCTGTGGAGGTAATGGTTGGTGATGGTGAATGCTCATGGAATAGTCTCCATGCCTCGCCTGAGTCCTGACTCATAAATAACTGATACAAATCCCTCTCTAACTGAGCAAGATAAGCCCTCTTCTTCCGTCGCACTAGGCGCCAGAAGGTAATCCGTGACTGTCTGTGAGTGGTAACACCCATGAGCACCTCTCTCTGTAATCTAATCCTCATCTCTCTGCACTCCTCATCATACCAGCTGTTCTGGGGCATGTTCCCATATCGTCTCCGTGTAGGCTGACTATGAGGATATGCCTCTGATGCTGCAGCATGAAGCGTCTCTATCAATATCTGAGTGAGCTCATCTAATGGCCGTCCCGGCTCCTCGGCACATAAGCGTCTATATCTCTCATCTGTGTACACGGTGTTAGTCTCCCTCGTAAAGGTATAACGAGTGTGTGTGGAGACCTGTCCCAATGGAGCCGTGCTGAACTGAAATGTGAGAGTGAAGGACAAGATAGCATGATCCACTGCTACTCCAACCGGCCTAGTGCCTACCATAAAATCCTGAAAAGAGGGAATGAGACTGGGCTGAGCCATAACATAGTCCACTGTACTAGCACCATGCCGATGTGGAAAGCTAGTGAAATCGCCCGCTATCGGGAATCTCTGTAGGCCATTCAGGATGGCCAATCCATATGTGCAGTCCCCATGTCTATCAAATACTGCCCATACACAGTATGTTCCTCATCCTATGAGAGTCTAGATAGGCCCATATCCCTAACATCAAGCTCCCTCAACATCTTCTTTGAGGTATCATAAAATACTGTCTGGTTATGGGCGGTCCTGGCATTGAAGTCCCCCAGGAGAATGATGTCACCATCCTTGGAGAACTCCCAAATGTCATCATCCAAAATAGAAAAGGGGGACTGCCTGCTAGGTGATGCATACACTGATGTACTAGGAGCAAAATAGCATATAGCAATGTAGAGATATCTGCCCGTCTCTGCCCTCACTCTAACCCACATGTACCTAGCCTGCTCATCTCTACGGACTATATGTATCAGTGGCTGCAGCTCCTCTCTAGACAATACTGCCACTCCTCCTGAGCTCCGTCCTCTATGCTCTGAACGAGTCTCCTATCTACAAGCTGTCTCCCATCAGTATCCACTAACATGTGGCATGGACTGTCCAGGAGCCTGATGCGTCTCACAGTAGAAGATGATGTCCCTCCCCGTGAAACTATCCTCAAAAGCCCCTACATCAAGGCGTAGAGAGAGAGAGAGAGAGAGAGAGAGAGAGAGAGAGAGAGAGTGAAAGCCCAACATTTAAAAAAAACACTCAGACAAAATTTTGAAAAAAGACAATTTGTTTTTTTTAGAAATGAAAAAAAATCCCCGTTTCTGAAACATGTTTCTGGCATTTTGGCCGTTTCGGGGTTTTGGAGTTTCTCAGCCCAAAAACGTGTTTCTATGTGACTATGGGACCCAGAGGACCGCCGAGGGGGCAGCTCGGTTTCCACCATCTCAGTGCCAGAGTGCTTTGCCTGGGAGGAAGTTACCTTCCACTAGTACTCCTCTTGGACTTTGAGAAGGCATATGACCGTGTGGATTGGGCTTTCCTGAGGGAACTATGCTCCGTATGGGCTTCTCACCTGCTTCAGTTCACGGTGTGTCTGCCTTGTACTCCAGCGCCCATAAACAAGTTTTCATTCAGGAGGGCGAGAAGATCGCTTTGCCATTTCGCACTCAGTGCAGCAGGGCTGCCCGCTAGAGCCTTTTCTTTCCTCTTTGTAGCACAGGCGATGCATTTTTACCTCCAGGCACAGGATACAGGACTCCAACGGCTTTGCCTCCCCATTCGCAATCTCAAGGAGCTTCTTGATTCTGAGTTTGCTGATGAAGTTGCTGCATACCTTGAGGGATCCGAAGGAAACCTTTACCATTTCGCAGCATTTCTGCCTCACCTCAGGAGCACAGATTAATTGGCACAATTGTGTGGTTTTTGGGTCAGAAGAGCAGGCACCCAGCTTGGAGACCAGTAGACAGTTTTCAGTGGATCCCTCAGTACATTACCTTCGGTGTCGGTTAGGGCTTGACATCTCGGTGGAGAAGCAGAGTATTCAGAGGAAACATCTTTACTGGAGTAGAGCCCGCGTCTCCCTCTGCCAGCCAGGCAATAGTGGCCAATCAGGTCCTCCTCGCCAATCAAATCGCCCTCCTCCCTCAGAGTATTCGGAGGAAACTTCTTTACTGGAGTACAGCCCGCTTATATCTCTGCCAGCCGGGTGGTAGTCGCCAATCACGTCCTCCTCACCACCATAAGGTACATTACTCCTGCTGGACCTTTCATCGTTCCTCCATTAGCTAGGTACAGCAGCTGATCTGGAACTTTCTTTGGTCAAGAGGAGACAGTAAGGTGACTTGGCACATGCTTGGTCAGCCACAAGAGCAGGGTGGCCTTGACCTCATAGGCCCTGCAGTCCAGAGCAGAGCCCTTCTGGGCAAGCTGATAGTCCACGGTCACAGAGCCGTGGAAGGATTTTCACACCTGTCTTTAATGATTTCAAGTTTCATCTATTTTGCAACAGCAAACAAGCTCTTGCTCTTTCTCTGGATTCTGCCAGATAAGGCTAGTCAAATTATCCACCTTGAAAATCTCCAAATCTATTTGCCAAATAGACAGTCTACCACCAACTTGGAAAGATCCTTAGCTACTTACCAATAAATATGTTTAACAACTTGAAACAACTCAATGATTTGCTTAGCACAGAGCGTAAAGCATAGACAGCTGTTTGGACCCAAACATTTATGCAACACAAAAAATTATGCTTGCGATCCAAGAACTACCTGGAAGAATATCAAGCTTGGATTGTGAGAGCTGAATAATTTCTGTAACCAATCAGACAAGACTGCTAGATAAACTTCATCACCAGAATCATCTGCTAGATCGACATCATAATTAGATCTCATTTTTGTACGCCAAGGATAATTGTTTGCGCCATGCATGCTAAAAGTGATGACCCTGTTGTCCTCTTCGAAAATTTTCGCAGTACCATTTCCCTAAATGAAAAAAAAATGTACTTGATATTGGATACGAATACGATTAAATATGAAAGAAATAACATGTTCATAAAAGAGTAATTGGCATTAGTGAACCTTAATGATTTTGATAGAGATTGCCACACGCTCAATGCTCCTACCATGATAAATCAAATAAAGTGCAAGGAGTTGTTTATAATGCAATGAGCCTCCTGAAATACGTTGAATTATAGATACTCAAGTTATCACTCAAACAAAAAATAGTCAAAGTGCCCAAAAGGTTTCAGATATGTCACATGAAGCACTATGAGATGATGAAATTATGTCAAACATTAATGCTCCACCCTCATTATGTAATGCCTAAGCTTCAGCTAGCTCACGTTTGTAAGACCCAATTATGAGCAGCAGCCTCGGCGCTCACAACTTGACTTGATTACCGGGTGGTGACCTATCAAGGCTAGAATGCTTGTAGACAGCTTAAACGAGTTTCACTCCCAAATAAGCTACATGCTTATAAGCTTATGAAGATTTGGCACACTCCCAAATAGCCTACATGCTTGAATGTACCATATGGACCAATATTCCCAATGCATAGGAGGAACAAATCCTCTTGAACCACCCTGTGCTTGGGTTTCACGACCCAATCAGCCATGCAAACAGTTCCTGATGGATCCAGAAGCCATGTCATCGAGAATGGCCTTTACCCCCTTCAATTGTCATGTATATACCCTTCCAATATGGGTCACATCCTTTGCATATGGGATTAATCCACCAAGTTTCCATATGTCATTGTTGGGAGGAATCAAGGTCTTACCTATGTGAACCCACTCTTATAAGTGTGGTAACGTTTGTGTGTGAACCACCTCTTAAAGGGGTATCAATAATATCTAGATATTTGTGTGCTATGACATAAGCAATGATGTCAAAAGGCCAACCTTTGTAACCTATAAAGGTACTTGTACTTCATTGAATTAATCAAGCAACTATCACATCATTCAATCGTGTACTCCACTCTCTCTAAGAACTTTGTTCTCTCTCTATCCTTCCGTGCCTTCGCCACCAATTCCTAGGTAAGCAGCACAAACTTTCTCTTGCCTCTAGAGCGCTTGTTGGGATTGCATTGCGAGGCGATTGAACCTCTTGGGATGCTCCAACATGCCCTCGCTTTCTGACTTTAGAGGGTTTTTGGCTCTTGCATGAGGTATCACCTCCACGCTCACCACCTTTTTTTAACAAGGGTATGATCAATTTTTTTGTCATAACGGTAGATGTTGTCGAGAGAATGAATATGGTTCCGGAGAACCTCATTTTGATAATTTGGTGGAAGGTCGAACAAATATAGCATGTAAACCAACACATGTGGCTCCTCAAGTGCCTTACAATGGTTCACCGGGTCTATAAACTCCCGGGAATAGTTGTCTAGGCTCTTCTTTCTCATCTCCAATTTAAACAACCGATGAAAGTTGTCTATCTTGTTTATAGATACAAATTGTGTCTTAACACATGCTGAAGATCAGCCCACCTTTTGGGCTTCATACGGAGGTCCTTCCACCCGGCGAATGCTTTATGCTAAAGCATAATTTGAATCTAACTAATACGTTGAGCATCAATGTATTTGTACATATCAAAAAAAGGTCCACTTCCCAAGCCAGCTATCCAAGTAAAGTTCCTCGCACTCCTCCTAACCAGGAAAAAGTTCCCCTGCAGAGGAGGAGGATTACTAGCTACAACTTGGGGAGCCTCAAAGTGTAACTTTGCCATCTGTCTCTGTAAATCAAGTGCAGTGGAGTACAGGGAATCCACAGAAGGAGATGCAGGAGGTTGAGGACAAGGTGATGGCTGTCCAGTAGGTAGAGGAGGTTGCACACAGCCCGGATGTTGAGAATACACAGCAGCAAACTGAGAAAAAGCTTAAAGAATTGGCGATCTACACCTTTTTGTACTGCCAGTAAAGGCTGTCCCACACGCTGAGGGAATACCTCTGGTATATAAGGTTGAACAATGTCATTACCTTGTATAGGGTCGCAGGTACAGTAGCTCCTCTGGATTGAATCTCTGCAGGAGAGGCCAATGCGGTTCCATGCACCTCCACAGAACTAAATGAGGTATCCATATACTTAGCCACAGATCAGCTCAAAAAAAAAAAAGCACATGTAGACAGTGTATAGGCAATATGGCAGGCGAGAGTTGATGAGGGAAGAGATGCACAAGAAGGAAACCCAAAAGCACACAATTCAGGGCGTCCAAAAGCACTATCTCTGGTGGACATCAAAAATCTATGTGCATAGTGTGGCCACGCCCAAAAAGGCATCCCAAAAAAGCACCTCAAATGTGCACCCCTCAAAAAACTCCAAATCGGCCTGTTATTGAGTGATAAAATACCACATGTGCCTTATTCTTCAGCACCAACATTTCCATGCTATATATGCAAAAAGTTGGCATCTCTGATGTGAACCCAAGTTCAGGCCATCCAGCCACGTGTGCTTTATTAGTCACTGCTAGCATAGCCATGCTATATGTTGAAAAAACTGGCATCTCTGATGTGCTTTCAGGTTCAAGCTATCTGGCCACATAGAGAGGCGTCCCCCTCACACTCGGGCATGCCCAACCTATGAGGACCACATCCCCACATATGGGTGGCCTTCAGGGCAGCCTGAGTCAGCCACAACAGTGCACTTCTCACCCTCTCTATTTGCCCATCAGACTGAGGATGATCAGAGGATTATATATATACACATATACATGGGCACTCAAGTTGCTACTACAAAAGGATCTACTCAACGAAAACCCCCCCAGAAAAAAAGTAAAATTTTTTTTCCGAAACTTCCATGGCCAAGAGGTTTCGAGGTTTTTAGAAATGTTTCGCTTCAAAACGTTTCGAAGGTTTTGAATGGACGAAACGTGCTATTTTGTGACTATGTACTCAGCGTAGTCTCCAATCTTTGGAAAACTAGCTACCAGAAATGTCCAGAAAACTTTGGGTCCCTATCACTAACTAAAAAGGCAATCCATACAACTTGAAAAGTTGCTCAACAAACTTTTGTTATGTACCTCGACACTAATCTACGGATATGGAAACTAATCCAAAGGAGTTAGGAGGCCCCAAGATTAGGGTTCTTGTATTAATTAAACAAGCTTAATGGCCTTTTATAGATGGTGAATCCCAAAAATGCTCAAAGTTGCCTCGAAGTCTGAAGAACCGGCCAATCCAAAACCTTTTGTATCCGCTCAAGATCTCTATGCTCATCCCATCTCCAGAAATCCGATGTCCTAGATATATGAGGTCTCTTTTGAAGAACTCACACTTCGTATACTTGGCATATAGCTTCTCCCATCTCTCAAAATCCTCAAGACAATCCAGAGATGTTGGACATGCTCCTCCAGAGTACGACTCTATCTCAAGATATCATATAGAAACAAAACCACGAATTTCCCTAAATAATCTCTAATGATATCAGAAAGATGAAGATGCATGCTCGCTGAAGCCTTCGCCCCTCACCCTGCTCGAGCTGCCGCCTGTTCGCACCCCCCCTGCCCTCGTGACTTAGCCTCTCCCCGCCTGCTCGCACCCCCCCCTCCGCGCCCCTGTGTTTCTCGCGCCCCCCTCCCCCCCTTTTCACGCCCGTCGCCCCCTACCCGCCTGCCCCAGTTTCCCTCGCGCCCACCGCTCCCCCCCTCTTCCGCGTCCCGCCCCCCCTGCTTGCCCCCGCCCTACCCCCCTTGCGTGCTTTCCCCGCCCCCCCTTTCGTTCCCCGCTGCCCCTTTTTTCTCCGCCTCTGCCTTCCGCCCTTTTTTTATTTTTTTTTAAAAATTTTTAATTTTTTAATTTATTTTTAATTTTTAATTTTATTATATTATTATTATTATTATTATTATTATTATTATTATCATTTTTTTATTATTTTTTTTCCCTCCGCCCCCCTCTGTCTTCCGCCCCTTCCCCTCTGTCTTCCTCCCCCCCCCCCCCCCTGGTTTTTCCGCCCTTCCCTCTCTTCCCCTCCTCGCTCCCTTTTTTTTCGTGCAGCTTGGCTCTTGCAGGACCCCCCGTTTATCGCTTCGCCCTCGACTCAACTTCAGACTCTGATGGAGGTTCCTCCCGCCCCACCTCAGAGGGACTCTTCCGCAACCCCCTCGCCCGCCCCTGAGGATACCCCCATCAGGCTTTCTCTTTCGCCAGAAGAGGAAGCGAGCCTCGCCGCCGCAGAGGTGGAACGCCTCCAGGCACATTCCACCATCTGCCGCATAGTTGGCACTCGCCCCAGCAGAGGGGAGATCCAGGATCTTCTCCAGGCCCGCCTTCTTGTTGCAGATGTGGGCAAGATCCTGGACGTTCAGTTACTGGGCCGCGGACACTACCAGATTGAGTTCGAGATAGCCCAGAGCATGGCCCAGGTCCTAGCCATGAGTCCCCTTGACATCAGGGGCACTCGGGCCTTCTTCAGACCTTGGCAGCATGGTTTCGACCCAGCAGCGGCCGAGCAGGGAGAGCGCCTATTCCATGTTACAGTTTGCTTTCCTGGACTTTGCCGCGAGTACCTTCCGCTCCTTTCTAGGATAGGATCATTGGTGGGCTCAGTGCTTGAGACTGGCCCCATAGCAACTTCAGTGGTGGCTAGAGCAGCTGGCCTGCCTTCGGTCAGAGTTTTGGTTCCTGACATCTCCTCCCTTCCAAAGGTCATTCAGTTACCTAGGATAGGGGGGGGGGATGGATCGATCAGAGAGTGGAGTTTTCGGGGCTCCCGAGCCAGTGTTTTATATTTATATGCAGGCACGTCGGCCTGCCCTCGCAGGAGACCCCGACCTTCACCGCAGCAGCAGACCCTCGATGGCCCGCCCACAGATGCGGCTCGGCACAGGCAACCTCCGGGACACCTGCTCAGCCCACAGAGACCTCGGATTGGCAGCCTGGACAGGGGCGCCGTAGAGGGAGACAGCCACAATAGCATGCCCAGAGACCGACGCAGCAGCAGTCACAGCCTCAGCATCACTGGGTTCCATTGAGGAACAGCTTTGCTCCCCTCCAGGAGGAGACCCCAGCGCAGACTGAGGATCAGGAGATGCCAGCACCCCCCCTTCGCCCCCACCCCCCCTCCCCCCTCCCGCCTCGCTTCCACCTTCGCCTCCTCCCATTCCTGCTCCCGCTTTTTCAGCGGCTCCTTCCCCACCCCCTTCTCCCCCCCCCCCTCCCCCTCCGCTCGCCTCAGCTCCCCGGGAGGCACTGGCAGTACCCTGGCGCTCACCTGCAGTCCGGCGGGCACTGAGCACCGACCTTGCTCGAGCACCGCAAAGGAGACCTACCATGCCGATTCGTGCTTCACGGATATCCTCTATTCGCAGTCGGCTGAGTAGTCTCGACACTAGACAGCGCTCGGAGGCTTTCGACTACTCCTTCACACGCCTTTTTGGAGCGGAGGGCCCCCATGAGCCAGCACCCATCAGAGTTCATGTGGTGATACCTCTGGCCTGAGGGGACGAGGCACTTGATTCAACGATGGCCTTCTACTAGCGACTGGGAGTGGACTCTGGATCTCGCTCTTAGTATTTTGAAGACTCAGGCAGTTGAGTTTTCTCACCATGTGAGTGATTTGGAGATGACAGATGAGATAGGCCGACTCTGGGAGTTGGCACATTTCTTTGATACCGAGAGTGCGGATGCCTCCGGGATTCGACATGTGGAGGTTCGCATAGTGGCAGACCTAGCACGAGACCCTGGCTATGTATGCATACATGAGGTTTCTCTCTCCGAGCGGGAGGCAATCGCTATGGGACACAGCCACTGGTGCCTGGTCCGAGACTCTTGCAGCACACTGGGTGGGCAGATTTGTAGCCGCTCGGATGGGGATTATATTTTGTGTAACAGCTTTTGGAAACATCAAATATTGCCAGAAGATAATGAGATGCCAGTGGACCAGGTTGCTTGAGGTAGGAGCTTCAGAGATGCCTGGTTGGGGGCAGTATTGACATCTTGATGATGCAGGAGCACCATTTGAGTGAGAGCAGGATTCGGAGATATGGTTCGGTGATGCCTGGTAGATGGGACACATTTTGGTCTGCAGGTTTTGGCCCCATGGGGGGGCAGGGAGGAGTATGTATGGTCATTGCGGATGTATGGCGGCAGGCCATTGTGGATCGCGGGGTCATTGTGCCTGGTAGAGCACAGTATGTTATGCTAAGGATGTACGATGAGCACTTTGGTGTGCTCAATGTCTATGCGCCCAACCATGCTAGTGCCAGAGCAGAGTTCTGGACCCTTGTTACAGATGCATTGCCCGAGGCCGCACATTGGTGTGTTGGGGGAGACTTCAACATGCTTGAGGACCCGGCCGATAGGGTGGGAGGCAGTCATGTTACAGTGCACGGCACGGAGCTTGCAACTTGGGAGCGATTTTGTGTGACACTGCGGATCACTGATGCATGGCAGCATGAGGCTTTCTCTCGTTCTCAGGACAGTCTTAGTTTTTCTCGGTCGGATCGCCGACAGGGAGGGACTAACCTATCACGGATTCATCGCTTCTATGTGGGCGACAAGTTCGGGGAGCGTGGTAGCTCCGTTGGCATTCTCACTGGCACCTCTTTTTCAGACCATGCGCCAGTGATCTTGACACTGGAGGAGAGGACACGGGAGACCAGCTTGCAGTTGAGGATCCCAAAGAGGATACTTACAGATCCCAGTCTTTTTGAGGACATTGAGAGGATATGGCATGATAGCCAGAGCTCTGTCCTGAATGCAACAGGCCACTGTGCCCAGGAACTCATCGAGCTCAGCTCTTTTCTGCACGCTACAGCCTTGACACGGCTGGGAGAGACTCGAGAGCGGGAGCGTCGCTTGAGATGTAGCCTTGCTTCGCTTTAGCGTCTTCAGGAGCAACTGCCTACATGTGAGTGGGTGGCGTCCCAGCAGCTGACCCAGGCACGCCAGGAGGTTAGAGAGGCAGAGGAGCAGAGACATGAGTTCTACTATCATCGCCAGGCCTCTCAGTGGACGCAGCTTGGTGATAGAGTGACTGGGGAGTTCTTTGAGATCACCGGACCCCGCCATGCTCGAGCAGGAGTACGCCAGCTCAGGAGGCAGGACGGATTGTTAGCCACTGAGCCCGGGGAGATTGGAGCCATTGCCACTGAGTTCTTTAGAGACTTGCTTTCAGCGGAGCCAGCCACGGAGGCACGTGATGCTTGCAGACAGACTGTGCGGGCCCATGTGCAGAGGAGCGTCACAGATCGTACGCGCACAGATTTGGGTGAGCCCCTTTCAGAGGATGAGCTTGTTGAGGCTTTGAGGGTCCTTCCACGTCATAGTTACCCTGGGGAGGACGGATTGACACCTGCCTTCTTTATGCGCTATCGGGACCTTTTGGGGGGCGACGGCCCGAGCTAGATTTCTCGATGAGGACTTGGTCATCATGCTTCTCGATTTTGAGAAGGCATACGATAGAGTCGATTGGGGTTTCCTAGAGGGCACTATGCTTCGCCTGGATTTTGAGCCAGACTGAATTCGAGGAGTGGCGGCTCTATACTCCACAGCTCGTAGCCAGGTGTTGATGGCAGGAGGACGGGGGCCAAGTTTTGAGTTGACCAAATCAGTCCGTCGGGGATGCCCTCTCGCCCCGTTCCTTTTTCTCTTCTTTGCAGAGGCTATGAGCATGTATCTGACAGCAGAGGAGGTTGGTTTGAGAGGACTCCAGCTTCCAGTCCGGGGTGAGGACCTGCTCGATTCTGAGTTTGCTGATGACACAGGATTGTTTCTGCATGGCCAGGAGGCCAATCTACAAAGGGCAGAGCAGTCGCTATAGGTTTTTGGTGTGGCTTCGGGAGCATTGATCAATTGGTGCAAGACAGTGGCTTTTTGGATCAGTAGCGCTCCCACTCCGGCATGGATCCCAGACCCGGGATTTAGATGGATTCCTCCTGGCACAGCAGTGCGGTATCTGGGATGCCATATTGGACTTGATTTGTCACCTGAGCAGCAGATCGCCCCGCTTCTTCTGAGCATTCGGAAGAAGCTTTTATATTGGAGTACAGCTCGTTGGCTCGGAGGGTGGTGGTGACAAATCAGGTGCTTTTAGCGACTGTGGTACATCACGTCTTGCTAGATCTTCTTGAGCTCTTGCATCAACCAGGTACATAGGCTGATCAGGAACTTTCTTTGGTCTGGGCGGGATGGTGAGCCGGCCCAGGCTAAGGTTGCTTGGGCAGTTATTACTCTTCCGCTGGCCCAGGGGGGCTTGGGCATTATAGATCCAGCTGATCAGAGTAGAGCCTTGTTGGGGAAGCTTATTGTTCGGGGGCTGCTTCCAGGCGCTGAGCCTTGGAAGGAGCTTCTTTTTCAACGGCTGCAGGCTAGAGCTCCCCCAATAGGGGGCACTTGGGCACTAGAGATACGATGGATCTTCATAGAGATGAGGAGGACAGGCCTCAGTAGAGGATGGGAGGACAGATTTGCCTTGAGCATCCTGCGAGCTTGGGAGCTGCTGAGACCGGGGCTTTCTCAGAGACCTCCCACTTGTGATGAGGAGCGGGCCAGACAGCCGCTCATCTGGAGCCCCGCGATACGCACAAAGCATGGTCATATACTGGGTTCTCGGCCTCGTCTAGCCTGGGGACCATTGGCGGCAGGCCCAGCACGCAGTTTTGGAGATTGGCAGGCCTTTTGCAGTCTCCCGGAGGAGATCCAAGCGGAGAGGCTGAGTCACTTTAGAGGGGGGCTGATTATGAGGGATGATATTCAGAAGGCACTCACTGAGGAGTGGTTCACGCCTTTCGAGCCAGCGGCCCCACGGTGGATGGGAGCCTTTACACAATTGGAGATCTTGATTGCTGTCAGAGCTTGCACTGAGGATGGTAGATGCCTCTACTATGAGATACAGGATGAGGGCAGACTTCAGAGAGTGGAGGCGGAGTCGCCTTTGGTTGCAGAGTGCATCTTTCAGAGGATACGGGTAGTGGCCGCCGCTTCTCGGAAGTGGCATATTGATAGATGTGGACTCTGATTGGCGCATATGGGACCCTAGCGAGTACGAGTGGCAGGATCCTTATGCGTCCCCCGAGGCCACAGAGATCACCTTTTTCCAATACACTGTTCGGCTCGGGAGGCATATTTTGACTGCGAGGAGGATGGTCTCTCTAGCTGCATCGGAGCATTGGCGGCTACAGGGACTCTCACAGGAGTTCCTGGAGGATTTTTGGACCAGGCTCTCGGCTAGCCGAGAGGCACGCAGGATCTCGACTTTCCAGTGGCTGGTTGCCCACAGGGGCTCTGCAGTTGGTGGCCTTCCGTCGGCCTGCGTCCGATGCGGCCACCCATTGGAGACACAGAGACATTGCCTATGGGACTGTCCACAAGCGCAGCAGATTCGGCTGAGGATGCTGCGCATTTTGGCCCCCCTCTCTCCAGAGGGCATGAATACGTGGGGAGCCGCTGCTTGGTCGACTTCGTTAGGGCCTGCTCTGGGATACGAGACGGAGCAGGACAGCCAGGCCATCAGATTCATTCGGGGCCAGCCTCGCCTTGTTCCTTCACCGGATTTCTCGTCCGCCGGCTCGACACAAGAGAGGGATTTACGATGGGAGCTCCTCAGCAGCCTCACCATATGGTTCACCTGGAGAGCCCGTTGTTTCAGGGCCTTTGAGGGGAGACTGGAGCCACCAGCAGAGACTGTTCGGAGTATCTGGCAGGAGTTGATTCACACCCTACGAGGACAGTATGATCGCATCCGGGGTGACTCGGATCGAGCGATCTTGCGGCGCCAAGCCTTCCACACCACTTGGCGCAGCGGCCCCTTCTATACTCTACATGCGGGTACCCCCCGCTGGCACTACAGGCCACCTGTTTGGATTTTCCCCCCTCCTATTGTATGATATAGCCTCTCAGTTATGTGTACTTTTATTTGTACTTTTTTGCACCTAGGGAAAGTCTCCCTAGCTGCCTTGATTGCATCTCTGCTCTGCCTTCTTATGAGCAAGAGAGGGGTTTTGTAGCCCAGTGGGCGTTTTTTTTTATAACTAATGAAAGGATCTTTTCTCGGAAAAAAAAAATCTCTAATGATATCATTCATGAGCTCGAAAGTAGCAGGACAATTCATGAGCCCAAAAGGTAACACGAGAAACTCCTAATGGCCATACTGCGTGTGGAATCCCATCTTAAAGACGTCTTCCTCAGCTATCCGTATCTAGTGATAACCAAGACGAAGGTCAATCTTCGAAAAATAGGAAGCTCCCTGCAACCTATCAAATCAAATCATCCACTCCAGGAAGATTCTTGATCGTAACTTTATTCTACTTTTTATAGTTGAAACACATTCTCCAACTTCCGTCCTTGTGCTTCAAAAGTACTGATATCCCCCAAGGAGATTTACACTTTACGAATCTAATATTCCTACAATTGTCGGGTAATTTCATCCTCTTCCAGCTGGCTCATCCTATAAGGTGCAATGCTTACAGACTAAGACCCTAGAACTAAATCAATCTTATGATCAACCAACCGACCGGGTGGAAGACCATGAGAGGTAACTGAGCTCGGAAAACATCGAGAAACTCTGCCCTAATTTTCTCTAAAGCCTGTGTCTCCCATACATCAAGTATAATTGAATTAAACTCAATTAGCATCAAATGACATGGTATCTAGAACACACTAGAACACTTCATAATTAGAACTTCAACTGAATTTACAAGTGTCGAGGATGGGACATCAAAATCACCCTATAGACAAAACTAGACACTCTCCCTAACAAAAGATGACTTATGACCCTTCCAATCTTATATGTACATCGTGGGTATGAAACCACTCTTTACCTATAATAATATCTACTCTATCCGTATTCATAATCATGAATTATAGCAGCTCAAAGTAACTGTGTATAGTTATAGGCAACTAAGACACTCGTCGCTCCCAAAATTGTGCCCGACGGCATGTCGACACAACACTTGGCTGCGTCTCCACTCCCGAATTCTACACAAGCTTGGCATTCATGTACTCCCAAGGTCAAATCAGTTTTTCCCCCACAACTAACCCATACATCCATATTCGGTCCGTAGGACTGAAAAACTTTCATATTAAAGCTACAACCCTTGCAAGAATTCTCATCTGAAACAATAGTATGTACGGAAGTAATCTTATCTTTAGCCTCAGTCGCATGGGCTCCCTTTGACTTTGACTTGCCCTTCGCTTGCAGGCAGTTCGTCTTCATATGCCCTTCCTGACCACAAGTGAAGAACCAACCGTCCTTGATGAACTGAAGAGTTTGCTCCGCTTTCTTCGATTTCTTCGAATTGGGGTCACCCGTAGTCCTTGACTAACTCTGTATCACTGCAAGAGAAGTCTTCTCATGCTTGGATCTTGCCCGGTCTATTATTACTGAGGGTTGTTGGGGTTCCTTGGACTGTTTCTTCGCTACAGTCTCATCAAAAATCTTTGCATATCAGATGGCATCATCCACTGTTTTTCTGTGATTATTTCTTATATGGAGCTCATATCCATCAGGCAATCCATCCAAAAAGAAGCCCAAAATGGTGATGGGGTCCATGTGTGTTGCCCAAGCCTGCAACTCTCGAAACTTTTGCAAATGTGTCAAAAGGCATATTCTTCATTTCCTAGTTTTTAAAGTTGGAGACAATGTCGTACTCATCCTCGGCCTACGCAAACTCTTCCAGGAAAACCCACTCAAAATCTACCCACATCGTGGGCTTTACCCGTAACTCTTTCCACAACATAAGGGCTTTTCCTGTCAGGAATCCTTGTACCATCTGTATCTTTTTATCTTCAGGGAAAGGATGGCACTCAAAGCGTGTACCCCATATGTGAAGCCAAGAGTCAACTACCTCCTGAGCCTTCTATTTCTGCTCCCCCGTATAGGGCTCTGGAGTAAAAGAGGGTGCAACTAAAGCTGTCCTAGCTCCCCCTACTGCCACCAAATCTGCCAAAGTTGCTTGCATAACAGCCATGGTGTTAGTCACATTCGCAATCTGCCACTCTAGCAAGGTCATCCTTGCCTCGAAGTCCACCTTAGTGACTAGGTCATCAACCGTCACATCGTCATCCTGATGGCCGTCATCAGATCGAACATTCTCGTCCATCCCATAATCATTGTGTACTTCATTAGCCATGACAAACCCAAGATAATTTGCTACTACTCAAGGAAAACTTGCAAATCGAGATGAAGTGCCTCCCAAAATCCCACTTGTCCACAATCACAAGTACCAATCCCACTCTTGGAAGCTGGTCGTGTAATTTCAGCCCTCTTGACCAAGGAGATTGTCTATTGAGTGTGGAGAATTTCTACGCAAACCTCTCTTTGTATAGTAAAAAGTCAAGAGGTTCACCTGTTTTTTGCGTTTTTTGTTAGAAAACTAAAGTGCTTTCCAGTTTTAATTAAAAAAACTCTCATGTGCTTTTATTGACTTAAGATTTCTCCCCTTTTTAGCAAAAAATCACGATCTTACTTAGGTGGTGGACACTGATGCCCCGCTTGGGGGGGGGAGAGATAGGCCCCACACTTACACCACTAGCATGGTTGGTGAGATCATGGGTGATATGCCGCCAGTGGGATGACAGGCTGTGTGACAGCCATTCTAGAGACTGGCGTAGTTATAGCGCCAGCTCATTTAGTTGGATTCACACTATAGAGAACCCTAGTATGTATTTGGTTATGTACCTTTTCATATGGTGTGTACTCTTATCTTTGTATATGGTGTGTTGAGTGTTGTGTGAAGAAGAAGAAGATTTTCAGCCTCTCACCTTGTGTGTTCTCTTTTAGGGTTTTGTGAGTGTGTGTGTGCTTGCAAGAGCTGAAGCTCTCTTCTCCCCTGCATCTTTTCAGTACTCGCTATAGACACACACACATACATCAAATCAGCGAACTCTCCTTGCATCCCCTCGGACACACCTACACGTGCAATCCTTGACACCACAAAAAAAAATGGTACGACTTTTATAGGGCATCAATTTGATAGAAAGAGAAACGATAAGAGACATACTTGGAAAATCTGACATCATCAACACCTAGACGCACATACCTCTTCAGCCTCTACGTTAGGGTTTCTCTCATACCAACTGCAAAGTCCTTCCCTGAATCTCCCTAAACACAGCTGAAAACCACAGTTAGTCATTAACCAAATCATGAGGTGACAGGCTAGCTCACCTCCCAACTGCAACCAACATCCACTGATCTCCCCCCGAGCCAGGGCTAGGGCTTCTTGCAAATCCCATAAACCCGTGTCTAACTCCAACCTCCCATACCACCGAAGCCTGCCTAAAAGTCTTCGACACACCAACCTACATACTCGCCAAGTGTGTGGCATGAGCACAACTATATCTCATAATAAACCAAGCTCTCACTTATATAGTGATAACTACGCCATAAATAGCAAACTCACTATAAAAGGCCATTAAGCTTGTTTTATTAATCCACAAACCATCACCCTGCTAATCCCTAATCCCGGGGGGCCCTAACCCCGCTGGATTAGTGCCCTGATCCGTAGATTAGTATCCAGGTACATAACAAGGATCTAGGCGAGCAAGCAGTAGTGGCACGATCCCTTCACCCATGAGTCTGCCCCCGACATCCCCTTTTTTGAGTACACACTCCGTCTAGCCGGCAAGATTAAGATGCCAGAGGTTGATAGTACCCAGCGGTAGCAATATATTGGCCGACTCAAGACACGCCCGAACGTTTCCTTCATGATTTTTAGGAAACGGCTATGAGATAGCTTCGGGCCATGGAAGATTACTCTTTTCCTTTGGTAGATAGCTCATAGAAGCTTGGCCGTAGGCACCTGACTGGCACTTGGAGGTCAGCCTGCCCTCTGTTCTAGATGTAGACACCCACAGGAGTCACAGCATCATTGCCTTTGGGATTGTCCCAAGGCGCAGCAGGTCTGGCGGCGGATCCTCGGTTATCTTCACCATGGACCAAGCTTCTGCCGTTACCATTAACTAGGGGGCCATAGCCTAAGCCTCTAAGTCAGAATTGACCCTAGCATACAAGAAGACAGGACAGGCCACACCCTTCCTCTCTCACCCCACGAAACCCTCGTTTTCAGCAGCCCCAGAAGGGAGTACCATAGGCACCTATCAAAGGTGGGAGATCATTAGCGGTGTTGCAGCATGGCACATGTGGCATGCTCGCTGCAGCAAGACAATAAAGGGCACTACCATGCCACCCGCCGAGTCCATCTAGAGTATATGGACGCACATCGTATACACTCTCCATGGCCAGTGGGAGAAGTCGCGAGTCGCGAGGCGATGCTGAAACGCCGGGGATGTTCTACGGATCTGGAGCAGTGGTTCTTTCCTCAGGGTCAGAGACACTGAGGTTCCATGCCATTGCAGGCCACCTGTTTGGCTGTTCCAATGACGACAGGCCAACCTCCCGCCCTCCCCCCCCCCAAATCCATTGTATGAGATACCCTTTCTCCAAGAGCAGGGAAGAGCCCCTCTCTGTCCCCATCCATTGTTTTCTCTTCTTGTCTCCCTCAATTGAGATTGGGTCATGTACTTAGCTGTTTCGGTAACTAATGGAAGGATCTTTTCTTGGGGTGTGTGTGTGTATGTGTGTGTGTGTGGGGGGGGGGGAGTTTGTAGATGGTCATACATGCTATTCCTCTAGCACCGTCAACCCTGCACCCATTATACCATCAATATTGTCTTGTAACCCCAACTTTCAAGTGATCTTACATTGAGGGGAAGTGCCACAAGCAGCATGGCCTACATCATTTGGTGCATTTAAAGCATTGAGGTAACAAGGTAAGGCATTTATATGCCACAAGAAAGAAATCTTTCTTTATCAAACTCATGATATTAACACATATAAACTAACAAGAATCATAAAGGTATTCAGGTTGCACTTCTTGCCTGGTGGACATCAAGATCAATCACCAAAACAGGTCGCTCTAAACTGCAGCACTCCGGGTAAGCTTTTAGGGCTGCACATGCAGCTACTGCTATGTCATTGAACACACCTGCCAAAAATACACTTAAGAACTTATTCATAAAGGCTAATCTTATGTATAGATTTGACAGTTTTATACCTTTGTATGAAAAATTGCAGAACTTCACTTTTTCTCAAGGTAAGATCCAAAGGAACCTCACAAAATCCTTCTCCATGGCCTGGGAATGCATGGTGTGTACCACCTGCGATGTTTGCAGCTGCTCTCCGTAGTCCAAGCATCACAATATGCATGGCTGCTACTGTTCCACTGAGAAACAACAAATGAAAAGAACCCAAATGAAATGGCACATTGGCCCTCAAAACCAACCCTCACAAGTGTTTCAGAACCAAAAAACATGAGTGAAAATAGCATAGATCTCCAATCCCACCTAGCAGCAGGAGCAGCAAAGCTCAATGCCGCACTTCCAGGATAAGATCTACCCACGAAGAATGGGAAAAGGTCAATGTTCAAACTTGAATTAAAAAGGCAGTTACCTAATGCACTTTTTGCTCAATATAAACCATTCAAGTTTTTCTTCAAGATGGTTGAGAGGAGTCTATATCAATAGATCCCACTTCTATGGCTATCGTGTCTTAGTAAGCCCTGTCATTACCTATATGGCTATCTTGCCACAGTTCCATATCCTCTATAGTTGTCTACCTTAGTAAGCCCCATCATTACCTGTATGGCTGTCTTGCTACAGTTCCATATTCTCAATAGTCGTCTTCCCACAGTTCCATATTCTCAATAGTCATCTTCTCACAGTTCCATATCCTCTAAAGTCGTCTTGTCATAGCAGGTCCATTAAGTACTATAGCTATCTTGCTATGGTAAGCATCAAGATTATCATCTCTATTGCTGTCTTGTTATAATAGATACAAAGTCCTCAACCTCTATACCTGTCTTGTTATCTTAGGTGCATTAGCACTATGGGCATTTCCCTTACAGTCCACATCCAGCTACAAGAGAAAACCCCACATAGCTAATGCATTATGAGTAACTCCCATAATCACGATTCATCGACAAGAAAACCCTGGTGTGAGAAACCAACTCATCCACAGAAAACCTGGGCATGGAAACAAACTCGTCCACAGGAAAACCCTAGTGTGGAAAGATACTCAACTACAGTAGAACCCCAGAAGAAAAGTCCGGCTATGAGAAAACCCCAGTGTAGCAAGAAGTCCAGCTATCCTCAATAAAACCCCAGCATGGATACCAGCCATTCTATTGCACATGGATTCATGAATAGCTACCAGAAAGCCCCAATGTAATAAAAGTCCTAGGGTAGTCAAATGCATACCTCCGCAAGTGAGCAACCTACCCATTGCCAGGCACCCTTGTTCTCCACAGCTGTGTCATAGAGCTTGCCCACAAAGCAACCTGCTCCTCCACAGCTCTTCCAGAGGCTTGCCCACAAGGCAACCTGGTTCTCTGCATGCCCATGAGGCCACCTGATTCTCCGCAAATGCATCGTCCCGGGCTTCCAATCAACTCTGATCAGCTTGGACAGCAGGAGTAATCATCAAAGCATGCTGTCCATACAGCTTGTGGACATAAGACACCGTGTGCTTCCAACATGGCCCCAACAAGATACTTCTCGGATGTCAAAATCATATCCATGAAACTTATGCAAAAAGTTGTATTCTCGGAGGACATTCTTACTCTATCTGGAATACATACCAAACATTTGCATGGTAATTTTGTATCTTTGTAATGTTGCGAAGTACTCAAACATTCATGCATAATCAACTTGTTGTGCCATGGTGCTCATAGTTGTTTCTTGTACCGGTATGATCCCATTCGTACCGTACGGTTCGTACGGTACGAAGTCCCCCCCTCCCCCCGGGGCACCTTCAGAAAAAAATTCCAAATGCTAAAAAAAATTTAGAAATCCTGCTTTACGAAGATTCCAAATGCCCGCAATAGTTTGCAACTTTCGTGTCCACTCAGTATTCCATATGGGGTTGCTGAGAGACCTAAAAAATCTGGCAAGGTGGATTGGTAGTGTACACTTGATTGGTAGGATGAGAGAATCTTGCTACATCACTTGGAGATCCCTGGTATAGGTAGGCTAGACAGTCAGATCCTCAAGTTATGTACGAGGGAGAAGATTTGGACATGGCCATTTTGATCTAGAGAGGAGTCCCTAAACCTATCACCCTAGATGCACTGCTCGTATTTGTGCAAGGACGGTCCCTTAGTCATAAACGCTACACAGGGAGACCTTTGGTATTGCATTACCCATGCAGGTTTTTTTTGGAGACAATTGGGAGATCCAACTGGGAGAGACACATCTCCATGTTCTGGTTCCTCAAGCACTGTAGACTCCCCCCCCCCAACCTTCCCTCATATTCAAGCTTGAAGCTCCATAGTTTGTAAGTGTTAAAAAAAAAACCGTATTTTATCGTACGGTATCTAAAAATTTCATATCGTACCAAAAATTACCGTACGGTATCGTATTTTCGTACCGTGACAACTACGGTGGTGCTGCATGAACATTCCCACTTTGAAAGCTTCCAAATGTACCTTTTCTTAGGGACTTTCTGGCCTATAGCGGCTGCCATCAATGTTGTATACACATGGCTACATAAATGTAACTGATTTGTACATACTAGCCTACAAAAATTGCATAACATCCATGAACTACCAGCCCAGCAGCCAGCAGATCTTGTGGGCCAGTGGACAGCATCTACCATGTCAAAGAAGTATCTTAGCACCGACGTCCCCCCTCCCCACAATGAGGGCCGCCATGCTTGTGGACCCACCCAGGCTTAGGCTTTGGCCCATGCAAGAAAGGTTCCCTCACCTCCTCCTGAGTTTATTCCAACCTCTTCTGTCGCTCTTTTATCCTCCTCCCACTACACCTCCTCCTCCACCTCCCTTGCACCTCCCCTACCGGCCAGCCTTTACACTGACAATCCCTTCAGCTTTCCACACACCCCACCCTCTCGCAGCTTGAGACTCTGCCAAACCTTGTCACCACTCGATTCAGCGTTTTCAGACCTGATGAAGACGATCATTGCCTCCCCCAGTCTTTGCACACCCATTATGATGTAGTCACATCCATCTTCTCTTCCCCCCTAAGTGTGTTCCCCGAGTCTGACATGCAATGGGATAGCACGTCTGTAGCCACTACCATTCAGAACCAAGCCATTGGCTTGTCACAACTTCTTGTCACTCTATTCATTACCGATTTCATTAACCAGGCTTGGCCACTGGCTAAGATGGAGTTCAATTGCTCCAACCATAGACAGTAAGACTGCTCCTAAGATGTGGAGGCGAGAGAGGCCCGCCTCTTCATCATTTTCCACATCGACTTTGCAGCAGAGTGGGGGATTTTTAAGTACATGCATTGATAGAGCAACCACTCCGCCACAGCGACAACAGAACCGGTGCAAAGTGGTCATACTTGTCGACACCTTCGTCCCCACCTAGAGATCGTGTAGGTGTGGTTGGACATCCACTATTCTCCATCCAACCCCCTACCTAAATCCTCGCAAGTGAAGGAGTGTCCATTTGAGCTGACAACCCCTTTCCCTAGCCATGCAGATCATTCCAACGTGTGAAAGATGATAATGTAAGAGGAGCTACAGCATGCCCTCATCGGTAGATTTTTTAGTCTCATACGATTGGGCCCCTAGGAACCAGACAGGGGCTTGCATCTCATTAAGCGGAAGAGAGTCCAATTGAGCTCACAACCTCTTTCCCTAGTCATGCAGATCATTTCATGGAACGTTCTCAGCCTAAACATGCCCAAGATGATAGTGTGAGAGGAGCGACAGCATGCCCTCGTCAGTGGTTCTCATGATCCAGCCGCATCACCTCACGACGAGCCATATCAAACAACGTGGATAGCTTCTCTCAGGAAGCAACCACACTTTTTAGTTTTGATATGATTGGGCCCTTGGGAACCAGACAGGAGTCTGCATCTCAGTAAGAAGCTGCCTTTTGTCTCAGGTGACATACTTTGGTATCATTGTCCCAAGTAGAGCACAATGGGTGGTTCTTTCTCTTGGAGAAGACTGGCTTGGCTTCCTCAACATCTATGCTTCAAATGGCGCACAGGACCACACCACGTTCTAGACCAAGGTGCAACAAGGCCTTCCCATTACACATGCTTGGTGCATATGAGGTGACTTTACCATGATGGGGAGTCCTCTCGGAGGATCAAAGGGGTGGCATCATGGACAATTACAGTGGCATGAATCTTCCTTGCAGCAGCCACCTAATGGTAAATTGAAAGGCTCGATATGGACCGATTGGAGCGATTTTGGCAGCCCAATAAGCACCATGAGTGCCTAGGAAATGAACCCAAAAAGTACCATGATGGGGAGTCCTCTCAGAGGATCAAAGGGGTGGCATCATGGAAATTACAGTGGCCGTGCACCATCTCGGAGGAGCTGATCTTCACCTCGGGGGGCCAAAATGTCACGTGCACACCTTAATCCAATGCCACATGGACATGAATCTTCCTTGCAGCAGCCACCTAAATGAAAATTTCAAAGGCTGGATGTCATGACCCTGTGAAAGTGGAACAACATAAGTGTCAGCATGGTGGTAGGTGAGCAAGATGCATACTTGGGAGTCCAACAAAAGAAATATGTGTGGACAGCCCCAAGTATGAATGGGGACCAAGGTTTTTAACTTTCTAAGGTTAGGCCCTTAGAAAGTTTGATAGACTTTAAAAGGGGCCACTAGGATAATATTGGAGGGGGCTACTCTACTTTTAGAGTACACGCCTCCCTCTCCACCCTCTCTCTCTTGCTTTTTGGGAAAAGGAGACTAGTCGGCTGGCTGTGTAGAGAGAACACGTATGGTCTGGCTGCGTGGAGAGGAAGCTAGAGCAGGAATCCGGAAGGAGAACTGGACGGTACAGGTGCTGCAGGCGGGTACTGTACGGACAGATCAGTCCTGTTGCTGCAGGTCATCTGACGCAGACTGGTATAGGCTGGTACGGTTGCTGCAGACTTTCTGACACAGGTGGCTGCAGGTCCACTAACGCATACAGGAACAGGCGAAAACTGTACGGACAGTCCTGTCCAACAGATATAGGCAGGTACATCTGTCCAGCTGTGTAGGCAACGCATCAGTCAGGCAGCTGCAGGTACAGTTCTGTACAGACAGGTACACGCGGCTGTAGGTACAGTTCTATACGAACGGGTATAGGCGAGTACAGTCTGGTTCAGTCCAGCAGTTCAGGCAGTGCATCAGCAGTTCAAGCGGTGCATCAGTCAGGCGGCTGCAGGTAGAAAAGTACAGACAGGTACACACGTGTGCTGCAAGTACAAACCTGTACGGACAGGTGCACACGTGTGCTGCAGAGTTGCTAACATAGGCGACTGCAAGTACAGACTGGTACGGTCAATCCCTCCGATGCAGAACTGCGCATAACCGTTGGTAAACTCTAAACATATCTTTCTCTCTTTCTTTCCACTGGCTTATGTCTGCTACAGAATTGTTTCTTCTGGCCCTTTGTGAGAGGAGGGGTATGGCAGTTTGAAGGGTGGAAACAGAGTTGGATAGTTGATTTGTACTTGGGCTGAGTTTGAAGCCATGAACATGGAACAGCCAGATGCGTGCTCAAGGCTGCCCTGTTGTATTGTCTTGGTTGATTAGAGGAGACTACAGTGTGTTGCTTTTGTGAGACACAAATCTGTATGTGAATCCTCTATGCTAAGAGGTCTTGAGGGCTGCGAGATTGGACATGCAGGTTTACTTTCCTTGACTGGCTTTGTTGTACTCAGTTAAACTTTCCATTGAATTTGAATAAAGAAATACCGAAAGGGGCACCAAGCTTTGGGGCCAACAGGTGTCGTTTTCCTTTTGGTTCTGGAGCATTCTAGCTCCTGTTTATTTGTTATTTGTCTGGACTACAATTGGAAAGGTGACTGCTAGTCTACCGCACTTTGGTTTCTACCAGAGGCAGGTTTCAAGGTTCCGTTGCCAGGACCCATCATCAACTTTCTTAAGGGGGTGAGCTCGTGGTTGTCTCGAGGAAAGTCATTGCTGAAAAATTCAGCAACATGTCAGACACAGAAGATGAATATTTTTATGATGAAGAGGAAGAGCTAGAGGCCTCTCTTGAGAGAAATGAATCTGAGGATATTCTTGCAGGAGAACAGGCTGCAGAAGATGCACAATATGAGGATGTAACACAGCCAGAAGATATGCCTAGTAAAGAGGAAGATGATACTCAGTTTAAAAATCGTTTGGGAGGGGTAATGGATGTGTTTATGCAGCTCACTCAAAGTGAGAAGTTTGCTGAATTTATGAGATTCCGTTCTGAGCCTGAAAAGAAGAAGAAGAAAGCGTTCTAAGAACCCACCTCAGGGCAATAGTGGTGGCTTCCCACAGGATCCTTCTTTTGGACAGTTTCCGAACATGCAAAACACTTTTGGTGCAAACTCACAGAGTTCCTTTTTCGGACAGCCATCTATTCCACAGCAGTCTATGCGTCCAGGCTATTTTGGTGGTGGCTCTGTGTTACAATCCATGACTGGGGGCATGCTTAGTTCCGTACATCGTACGGATCTGACCGTACGTACGAATCGTACCGTGCGGTACCGTACGGATCCGTACGATCAGGTACGAATTTTGCCTGGCTCTCCTCCATCTACTCCAAGCCTCTCCTCCACCACCCTCGTCATCATTGTGCATGTGATAAGCATTAATCATCATTAATTACGCTTCCACATAGTTAGTGCAATTGTCGTTTCGCAACACCTCACAAATTGTTGTTTCCTAGGTTAGACCGTTGAAAGCACAATCCTATCCTGGCATAGCACGACTATTTCTATCTCCACGGCTGCGAAAGCTCTTCCATGGCGGCTTTGAGAAAACCACTACTCTGATAGTAATTGGGGTGGGGGGGAGTGGTACATGACAATGCATACCCGAAGGGACACATGTGTTAGCAGTCATCTCCTGTCTGTACACTATGTCAGGGCCTCTGTTGTGGGTGTGACCGCCCAGTTTTGGTGTGTCCCCATTTTTCCTCACTTCCATGTATTTTTCCCATTTCATTCTGGGTGTGGGAGGGCTGTCGGCTACCTTTGTGTGCTGGCCAACTGATGGATTTTCACACGACTAAGTGCTCTACCCTGGCCGACTAAGAGACATGCTGGCCGACTGCCTTTTCTCTGGCCGACTGGCAGTACCAAGTCGTGGGCTGCTGTTGGCTGTATTTATGCTGCCAACAAGCAGCCTGGGGCCATATATAATGGCCCCTTGCCCCCCACATTGTTCACATTGTATTCCGGGATTTTCTTGTGTATATAGTTGAGTTACACGCTTCTCTCTCTCTCTCTCCCAGTTCTGCGTTTCTCTGTTGTGCACTTGCTCTTGGAGTTTTCAGATCGTCTTCATTTCCACTGCATATTCTGACATGGTATCAGAGCTCTAGGCTCTTGGAAGATCTTGGGAACTGTGTGAGCAAGAGGGGGGTAGTTTGAAGTGTTGTTTGGAGGATTGTTTGGACTTTGAGGAAATAGGATGACAAGCGTTTGGCGGGCTGAGTCCTGGACAGCCACTTGTTATTTCTTATCTCATCCTTCCACAAGACTTCAGGACTGTTTTGGGCCGTACAGGAAGAGGAGAAGCAAGTAAAAAGACGGGCCGTGTTGCTGGACAGCCACTTGCAGGTTTAGTTCTTCATTTTTTCCCACCCACTCTCCCTTTTCAGTTAAAACCCCGCAATGGAAGATTTGCTTGAGATGGCTGAGAAGCACGTGAAGATCCTGACACTCCCCACGTTCCCGGTGGACCGCCAGTTGGACGAGAACAGCTACGGCATATGGAAGGTAATGATGGAATCTGTTTTGGAGTCTTATGACTTGGCTGATTTCATTGTTGTTGGGGTTCCACGACCGGAGTTAGAGGAATGCGAGTTACCCTCTATTCGGAAGGAACGGGAGGCACAGGCACAATTATGGGATCGTGTCAATGCCAAAGTCTGTTCTTTCATCTTTGTCAATTGCACACCACAGGTGATCAACCACATAAAGCATATGACGCTGGCCAGAGGTATTTGGCAGCATTTGGCTTCTCTCTACAACAGGATGTCACCCATGAAGAGAATCTCCTTGGAAGTTCAGATGCGGATGATGAATCCTGCAAAGGCGTCGACAATGCAGGAGCACATCAACAAGCTGCACGCTCTTCAACAGGAAGTTCTCTAGGCAAGGAAAGAGATATCATCAAAGGATATGGCCATAACGTTGCTGTCACATTTGCCCTCTCAGTACTCAGCCTTTGGCTTCTCTCTACAACAGGATGTCACCCATGAAGAGAATCTCCTTGGAAGTTCAGATGCGGATGATGAATCCTGCAAAGGCGTCGACAATGCAGGAGCACATCAACAAGCTACACGCTCTTCAGCAGGAAGTTCTCTAGGCAGGGAAAGAGATATCATCAAAGGATATGGCCATAACGTTGCTGTCACATTTGCCCTCTCAGTACTCAGCCTTTTACTCTTCGTTGATTACCAATGGCAGGCTCAGCACCATCACATGGGAGAAGCTTGTGCCCATGGTCTTGGACCAGGAAGAGCGATTCACGAACCCTCCATAGAGCAGAGGTTTTGAGAGGGCTATAATAACAACAAGGGCAAAGGGAAGGCTTCATCGAAGAAGTCTTCTGAGAAGAAGCATGATTCAAACCGAGAGAAACTGAAGGCTGAGAGGACCTGTAATGATTGTGGCGAGAAAGGCCACTATTGGAGGAAGTGTCCTAAGCGGACTGGGAAGAGTGTTGATTCTTCAGCTTCAACTGCAAAGACTCCAGCCTTTGTGCACTTGGAGATGTTGGACACAGATGCTTCATCTTCTTCGAGCGAGGAGGCAGTTGGCTTCACCGCAAAGGATACTCGAGAATGGATTCTTGATAGTGGTGCTTCTAGGCCCATGACTCCTTCCCGTGACTTCTTTTTGGATCTGAAACGGCAGTAAGGTCACATTTTTATTGGCGACAATTCCACCATACTGATACACAGTGAGGGCCGGATGGAGATCATTCCCGATGGCAGAGGGGAGAAGTATTCCTCTCGTGTTCTTTACGTCCCAACACTTGGTTTTCATCTGTTGTCAGTGCATGAGGTGTGCAAGACTGGCTTCTGGAGTTTGAGGAGCATTCTGTTGCTCCACGGGACTGCGAGGCTGGCCAGGTTGTTTGGGAAGGCAGCGTGGAGAATGGTATATACAAACTCTCCGCGCTCTCCTCTTTGACATGTTGGCAGCAAGCAAGGACACTGTAGTTCTTGCATTCGTGGTAAGCAGCACAGGGAATCTTTTCCAAAGCAAGCTTTGAGGCGGGCTTCGAAACCTTTGGAGTTGGTACACACTGACTTGTGTGGACCTATGCAGACTGCATCCTTGGGAGGTTCTTTGTACTTTATGTTGCTTGTTGATGATTATTCCAGATTCACATGGGTTTATTTCCTTTCACAGAAGGACCAACCTTTTGCTCGGTTCAAGGAGTGGCATGTGATGGTGGAGAAAGAGTCTAGCTTGCATGTGAAGACTCTTCGGGCTGACAAAGGAGGTGAATTTTCTTCCAATGCTTTCGTGCGATTTTGTGTGGAACATGGCATTAAGAGGGAGCTGGCCAATACAGGTTCGCCATCAGAGAATGGAGTAGTTGAACGGAAGAACAGGCCTGTGGTGGAGATGGCGAGGACGATGCTGGAGCATCGTGATCTTCCTCGTCCACTTTGGGGAGAGGACGTGGCTACGGCTGTCCATATCCTCGACCGTTCTCCGACGACTTCAATACCGAACATGACTCCCTTTGAGGCATATTTTGGCAGCTAACCTGTAACTCCCATTTCCATGTGTTTGGGAGCGATACATATGTTCAAATTCCGAAGAAGCAGAGGGGGAAGCTCAACTCAAAGTCCCATTTCCATGTGTTTGGGAGCGATACATATGTTCAAATTCCGAAGAAGCAGAGGGGGAAGCTCAACTCAAAGTCCCAAAAGCTTGTCTTTGTGGGATATAACTCTCTTTCCAAGGGATACAAGTTGTATGATCCAGAGAGGAACGAGGTTGTCGTCAGCAGGGATAAGGTTTTTGATGAGCATGTTCCGCTTTCCACTGTTGATGAGCCGCCACTTCTTGGAGACCCAAAGGATTCTGATGATGATTCCCAGTCGATTGTTCCAGCTGGACAACCTCAATCAGTTGAGGAGGTTGAACCCGCAGCTGGAGATGAGCCCCTGCAGCAACAGGAGGCTCCGCGTTCTGTTCGAGTACCCAGGTGGTTGGTGGACACCCTTCGGGAGTTGGGTGTCCTTCCCTCCGAATGGACCACAGAGGACAAACCTCGAAGATCGCACAGAGTCCGTGATAAAAGTCATTCAACGGAGCTTTTACAGGTAAACTATGCTTTGATGTCTGGTATCATGCGGAACAAACAGCCCACTTCCGTCAAGAAAGCCCTTGCACAGGATACTTGGAGGAAAGCCGTGCAGGTGGAATTGGATGCCATTGAGAAGAATAACACATGGGAGTTGGTACTACCGAGGCCGTCGAAACGGTCTGTCATTGGTGTCAAGTGGGTCTTTAAGATCAAGTATACGTCAGATAGGTCGGTGGACAAACACAAAGCCAGACTTGTGGCCAAGGGTTATGCTCAGTGGCCTGCAGCGACTATGAGGATACCTTTGCACCGACAGCGAGGATGACCACGATTCGGACCGTTCTTGCCCTTGCTTCTTCTCAACGGTGGCCCGTATATCAAATGGATGTTAAATCTGCGTTCCTTAATGGTGACCTGCAGGAGGAGGTGTATGTTGAGCAACCTCCAGGCTTTGAGGTTCCAGGATCAAAGGGGATGGTTTACAGGTTACGGAAGGCCTTGTATGGTCTTAAACAGGCTCCCAGGGCTTGGAATCACAAGATTGATTCTTTCTTTCTATGAGCTGGATTTCAGAGATCGGTTGCAGATCCAACCTATATCTCTTTCGGGAACGCGGCATGGTCACATTGATCATCCTTTATGTGGATGACCTCATTCTCACCAGCGGTCATATGGAGCACATTGCAGTGACGATGGCTGCCTTGCAAAGGAGTTTGAGATGACCGATTTAGGCTTACTCCATTTCTTCTTGGGATTGGAGATCTAGCAGACCTAGACGGGTTTTTTTCTCTCTCAGCAGCGGTATGTTCATGAGTTGCTTGAGGCCTTAGGGATGGAGAACTGCAAGCCTATCACGTCGCCAATGGACCCGAACACGAATGATCCTTGTGAGCCTGTTGATGCCTCTCTATACCAGATTGGACTTGAGCTTTTCTGTGGGGCTGTTGAGCTCATTTATGCAAACGCCGTTGAAGTCTCATTGGGAAGCAGGATTGTGGATCTTGCGGTATCTGCAGGGTACAAAGGATCTTGGACTTTTTTATACAGGAGGGGGATTGATGGATGGAGTCAGACTCCAAGGTTGGAGTGACTCAGATTATTGGGGAGGAGATCTAGACACAAGGAGATCCACATCAGGCTACAGTTTTTCCCTCGGCTTAGGAGCGGTTTCATGGAGCAGCAAGAGGCAGCCAACTATTGCCTTGTCGTCGACAGAGGCAAAGTACCGGGCTGCTTGTGGTGTTGCTTGCGAGGTTGTGTGGCTACAGAGATTGCTTGGCAAGATTGGGTTTCCACAGAAGGAGCCCATAGTCATCCAGTGCGATAACCAGAGCTGTATCACTATTGCTCAAAACCCGGTCTTCCATGCCTGGACCAAGCACCTAGAGATACAATATACTTTGTTCGTGAGAAGATCTTGGCTGGTGACATCTTGCTTCTTTATTGTTCGACAGAGGACAATGCGGCGGACCTCTTCACGAAGTCTCTACCTCAGGCTATGCTCCGGCAGCACTCCGGCTCACTGGGGTTGGTTCCACATCCAGGAGCTGAGAGGGGGTGTTAGCAGTCATCTCCTGTCTGTACACTATGCCAAGGCCTCTGTTGTGGGTGTGCCCGCCCAGTTTTACAAAAGACATGATCCTCTAAGAAGTGTCACACCTCCCCCTAATGAAGATGAGGCAAACTCGAAAAAACTTGTGAAAGATAGCTACCAAGTCGTGACACTCCCCGGCTGTGCTAAGCGTTGCCCACCCTACTGGCTTCTCCTCCTTGGTGCACCCCTCGCTGCCCATATCCCCCTCTTCCCTGCTTCCACCACCCCCCATCTCCTGCTGAGCCCTTCTACCCGCCTCTTCTTTCGCCTACTCGTTTCTTTTCCCTCATTCGGTGCTCTGCTCCTTTTTCTTCTCTACCTCGGCCTGCTACCCAACCTTGGTGTTGGGCCTACCCTCTCCTTTTAGCCTAAGTTCAAGACGACCTTTTTTTTGCTCAGAGTAGCATTATGGCTAATCGTCCCACTTCACCTCCCCCCACCCCCGGGAGACTACCCTCCTGGGCGAACCTTTAATTTTACAAAAGACACCAAGTCCATCCCTATTGGCATATGCTATGAGTAGTGCCACATGTGAACATTTGGCTAACCAAGGGCGCTTTTCTCCCTTTGCGTTTTTCCCCTTGGATATTAGGTGTGAAAGGACACCACATTTTTTGTATTTTGATATTGTGGAGTCACCCCCAAGCTCCACACATTCTATGCTATCATCTTTGTGTGATCATCAATCACCATCTCTCTTCAGTGTTCTTGCTACTCATTCTCTGTGTGTCTCTGTCTGTGTGCAGCCCTAACACTAACAGTGGTATCAGAGCCAAGGTTGCAGCCTTCTGCACGATTCTGTTCGTGGAGTTCTCGTCGTTTCTGTCTGGCGTTTCCATCCTGCAAGCGGCTGCGGACCTCCGTCGCCCTCCATTCCCTCTGACGACTGTGCATTTCCATCCCTTTTGAGCTCTACCGGCCTACCGCCCATCTAAGCGCTAGCCACCCCTTGCCACCTTCCTTTCGGGCGGCGATAGTGCTGAGGGCTCCACCACTGCTCAGACCACGGGTGACGCTTGCACCACAATGGGCGGCCACTGGCTGAGCCCCGCCACACTTGTGGCTTACGTGGCACAGGCCACATTTTCATAGATTTCTGAACTCATTCCGTCCCGCGTTTGGGCCGTCCGTCACCAGTTCTGGCAATCAGCCGACGTCACAGTTCCGTCCGGTAGCCGTCGCCTTCGACATTCAGCTATTCTCGCCATTGCCGTCTGGACGTCCGCATGCGCCGCCGTGGACATTGCCATTGCTGCCTACCGTCTGTAGCGCTTGCATCTCCCGCTGTCTACTGTGTCTGCAGCCAATTCCCGCCAATTCCGCTTGCTCGTCAAGTCTCCCGTTGCTAGTGCGTTGCCTATCATCTACCCATGGGCTGTACAACTTCCTCCCTATAGCTAGCTAGCCAGCAACAGCAACACTTGTATCTTTGCAAACCCTACAAAATCAGGGTTCCTCACACACGTAATCGATTTTTGCTTCAATTCATGGGGCTTTTGTGAACTTATTGCTTCATTGCAAAAATCAAGTGCAGGTAGCAATGCAAGGCAACATTTGGGTGCAGGACTTAGAGAAAATTTGGGGATTTTTCAAAAATTTATGCTTAATTGAACAATTATAATTACAGGACACAGAGAAATTTAGGGCTTTCCTAAAATCAGTGCTTAATCGCATAATTAAATCTCATTGGTACACAAATTTTTTGGGCTTTTGGGAATTATGTGCAATTGGCACATAAATCAACCCATTGGTGCTCAGAAATTTGAGGATTTTCAACATTGCAAATTATTTGCAGCCTTGTATTTGGGGCAAAACATTTGCACAGGACTTTGTGGTTGCCTATCATTGCAATCCGATGCATTTGGGAATTTGCCTCCAAGTGCTTTATACAGCATATTGGTTGCACGTGTTTGCATCTCTCTTGGTAAAAAGATTTCGGCAAATGGCTGGATGGCAGTAATTACTCCCTCTGGAGTTTCATGGTCTAAAATCTTCTTGTGGCCAAAGGATTATGGGGTTATGTGTCAAGTGGAGATGTACGCCTTGTTGACATAGCACCTAACACGCCTGGCCGTGGTGCTCAACAAGCTGCAGTACCCACTTCTCCCTCACAGGAGCATCAGAGATGGGATACTCGCGATGCCCAAGTGATGGCTTTGATTGCTTTGTAGTAAAGCGATCAATCATACCACAAATTTGGTCTTGCAGGACCTCACGGCGAGCTTGGGATGTACTTGAAACCATGTAGTAGGCAAAGAATGAGACCAGGGTTGCATTTCTCAAGAAAGAGCTTGAGAACTTGGACATGAATGACGGTGATAATATGGCTGATCATCTTACAAAGATCCAGGATCTTCGGGAGCAGCTGCTCAATATCGAGGAGGTCATTTCTAAAAAGGAGATGGTTTCCAGGACACTATCATCTCTGCCAGAAACCTACTTGAACTTCCACACATCGCTGACTCTATCTATGTGAGGAAACCTAGAACCAATCTTGTTTGAAGAGTTGGTTGGCTTGTTACTACAGGAGGAGCAGAATCGGAAGAACAAATCTTCCAGCATGCATAGTAGTGATGAGGCTTTTGTTGCCCAAGACAAGGGCAAGGGAAAAGCCAAACACAGTTTTCAACCAAAAATGATGCAGCCAAGCCCAAGAAAAAGGGCAAATGTCACTATTGCAAGAAGCCAGGTCATTACTTGAATGAGTGCAGAAAATGTTACCATTTGGCCACCCAATTGGTCCACCCGTGCTTTCTCATCATGTATGTACATTGGACTGGTGTCCATGTGTCACCAGCCTGGACATTTCCCAGTCTGAAAGGGGTCTGGTGGACTCCAGGATGTTTAAATGTTTTAATATGCATTGATGGTATCAACAAGTGTGTCAAAGGCCCTAGTCCCCCGGGCACCGCTGCTACGAGTTACATTGGTATCAGCGCATAGGCTTTCTTGGAAGCGGAGGCTTCCTTCTATCAATAAGGAAGAGAAAAGATCTCAAGTGGGGACCACACTTACCATCATTGTTGTTAAGCATGGCCAGCCGCGTCATAGCTTTTGAAGCAAGAGCATGAGCGGTAGACAGCTTGTTGATCTAAGGATTTATGAATTCACAGAATTTTATCGTGGAAGTGTGAAGTTGGCTTTATGTGCACACGTTTAGCACTCTTTTCATAAGGATATTGTGGATTATATTATCAAGCTTACAGGCAAGCTATATGGAGATATATCTCAGGATATCTTAAGGATATGGTGACGAGATATTTCTTTTGGCCTCATGACCAACCTCGCAAAGAAAAGCTAAGTATACTTTGAGTTTGCAAAGTTGGTGCTTTTGCTATTTACTATGAAGTGTTTTTGATGTTCACTAACCCTTGTATAGCTATGCAAGGAGAAAGGTGTTGTTGTTTGCCTTGAGATGGTTTCAGGGAAACATTGTTTATGGCTCCCTTTAATGGGATGAATTCTTTTCATGGCTCCCTTTATTGGGATGGAATATATCTATGGAGATTTCTTTCTTGGACGAGATTTATATAGATATTGGGCTTAACAGGCAATTTCTATGGACGAATCTGTTCGAGTTTATAGAGAAGAAATCTTTGGTTATCTCATGGATATGATGCTTTTATGGATTAAGTTCACCTCTACTCCAAGGTGTGTGGTTAGCACGGAGTATGTGGTAAGAGTAAAGGTATACAAGGATTATGGTATACAGGTGTATGGATTCCTGGACTTCTTTTCTAGGAATTTGGATCCATCCTCAGGTTTATGGATTATGTTTATGGCTCCCTTTTACTGGGATGGATTATTCTTTTTGGCTCCCTTTATTTGGGATGCATTGGACTTATGGAACTCATGATTCACATACCCTGTGTAGTGTTCTCTTGTCCTACGTGCTCTCTTGAAGATTGTTTCTACCATGTGAGGGTGGAACAATAGAGAGCAGATGGAAGGGAACATGGGCACTTCAAAGGGTAGTGACAAGCACAACATACCCTGTGTAGTGTTCTTGTCCTACGTGCTCTCTTGAAGATTGTTTCTACCATGTGTGGGTGGAACAATAGAGAGCAAATGGAAGGGAACATGGGCACTTGAGAGGGTAGTGTGAGTTGGTGGCCGAAATGCCTATAAACTATGTGTAGCAGAAATGCGTATGGAACACCAGGTTATCTATGCCTGCGAGTGATTGTTTTCAGGACTCCTTGTTTAGCCGCCCTGTGTAGTATTTCTCTTGTCCTAAGTGCTCTTCAAGATGTTGCTACCTTGCTTGGTAGAACATAGAGCCAATGGTAGAGAATATGGGCACTGAAGTCGGGCCGGGCGTCAAGGCAGCTCCTTGGTGATCTACATCGACATACCATTGTTTTCTAAATACTGAATTTCATATGCATTGGCATGGAGCATTTGGCAATGGATGCCCGTGAAGCTATGTGGTCAGAGTACCAACACGGAGTGCAAGTGGTAAAGTGGACATGATACCTGGTTGGCACGGGACTTATGTCTATGCCAAGGGTCATGTGGACCGATGCCTTATTGGCAGGAGACTTGTTTTGTCTCGCCCATTTACTTGGGACATGGATTATGATATCTGGACTTATGGGACTGTTTTGTCTCGCCCATTTACTTGGGACATGGATTATGATATCTGGACTTATGGGACTGATTTGTCTCGCCCATTTATCTTGGGACATGATTATGATATCTGGACTTATGGGACTGTTTTTGTCTCACCCATTTATCTTGGGACATGATTTTGATATTGGTATTATGGAGACTTATTTAGTCTCGCCCATTTCTTGGGGACATGGATTCTTCAGTTATATTGGATTTTTTGAGACTGTCTCGTCTCGCCCAATCGATGGGACATGATTATATCTTGAATATATGGCTTGAACTTAAAGTTGCGGACAACTTTTAAGAAGTTGGGGAGGATGTCACCAGCCTGGACATTTCCCAGTCTGAAAGGGGTCTGGTGGACTCCAGGATATTTAAATGTTTTAATATGCATTGATGGTATCAACAAGTGTGTCAAAGGCCCTAGTCCCCCGGGCACCGCTGCTACGAGTTACACCATGGCAATTGTATATGTCAGGGATTGATGCCACTCATGTGATACTATGGAATTGGCTTTCCGTTGGGACTTGTGCCTCTATGTACATGCCCGGAAATGCCTGGTGAATTGGTGTTCCATTGGGTCTGGTACCTCGTGTACTTGCTTGGAGCACGTCTATTTTAGTATAGTCACATGAACGGAGATTGTCCATACCAATGCTGCATTGCATACCATCTTTATGTGCTTGCTTGCACTTGAAATTGCATGTTGATTTCATGCGTACTTGACCAATGTGTAGTTCCAGGTAAGGGGATGCCCGCCCGTGAACCGTGCGTGTGAAACTATCTGCTGACATGGTTATGTGGCATGTGATAGGTGGTAAGTATTGGTCATAAACCTAGCCTTAGGAATTAGCACTAATTTATAAGTGAGTGTGCACACACTTCATTAAGTTTTGGACGACCAAAACTCACTTATAAATTATGACCAGCCCTATGTTCACACACACTGATGTCCCGAGGTGGACAAAACCCAATGCCCACCGCCCAGACCTTATCCCCTTTGTACAAAGGGAGTAACCAGCCATGTGTCCGTTCCAGCTTGCTCCACAAAGCACCTACCTGCCACCTAGAGTGGACAACTCACCACCTCACTCTTCCCTCTCTCTCTAGAAGTAGGCGCCTCCTTCATGAGGCCTCTTGGGCTGTATTTTCTGCACTTTCTCCTTCCCAACTCCATATCCAAGGTTGCTAGGGTGTTTCCCAAGCTTCCAAGAGTGTTTCTGGGTGCTATTCACTCTCCTACACACTCCCAATGACTGAAATTCAGTAAAACAGCTCTCTAATTTCTGGTCTTTTTGCTGAAAACCTAATTTCAGCCTTCCTTTCTCAAGTTGAACCATAGGGGAAGCTTTCTCAGGGTTCCCTTCATCCTCTTGAAGATTTTTGTCGCAAAGAATTGGGACAAATCAAAGATTTCAACACTCCAAGCACTTCCATCGCGAAGACTTCCGTTGTCATCGACTCTACTTGCAATTGGTAAGCTTTGGAAGCAAGTAGCAAGAGAAAGGAACCGGATTCCAAGGAAGATGGGCACTTGAGAGGGTAGTGTAAGTTGCAAGTCTACACCAATAACCACTTTGCTTGCAATACTGTATTCATATGCATTGGTATGGAAATCTAGTCAGAAATGCCCATGACACTATGTCCAAGATCAATATACTTTATTTGAGGGAGGGGCCAGCCTTTCCAGCTCATTGTGCGTCTCTTGTCAATTCAGCAAATTACTTCTTGTATTGAGCCTGTTGTCCATTAAATCTTGGTGTATTTAAGTGTATTGATTAGCACTGTGTTCAACCAAGTTACATTGGTATCAGAGCATACGGTTCTCTTTCACTTCTATCATGAAAGACGATCATCATGAACACTAGCTATCTCTACACTTAGAACACTATGGACAGCCATGCAGTGAATGTTAGAGATGCTAACACAAGAGGCAGGGACAATGAAATGTATGCCTCCAATGCTTTATTGGATGAGCAAACTCATGTGGTGCACATTAGGGAACATGAATATGTGGGACAGCCGTCCCGTGGCAAAGAGAAAATGCACGAAGAAGAATTGAAGCTCTACCGCCACGAGGATCCATTGGTACATAACCGTTTGAAAGCCAAGAAAGCTGAATCTTATATGGATCATGCAATGGCAATGATTGCTCCAAAGTTGCACATGCAACCAAGGGATGCAACACGTGCATACTTCGCTCGTATGAAGGATGCCTATGCAGAAAAGACAACCATCTCACATGTCTTGGAATCCCCACAAGTGCCCAAACAAGAACTTATGTCTAAGAGGATGAATCTCCATGCTATGGGAGAGGAACCATCGGTGACTTCACGCCATGTAGGAGTACCTTATGTAGCCCGTGAAGTATGCAATGTTTATGGTAGTGGTCAAAATGTATGTCAAATGCCATTGCCGGTTGAAAATGTGCATGCACAACACATGCAACATGGGCTGCAATTTTCTGTTGGTACAAGTATTCCGCGTATCTCTCATGCCACTCATGCCTTCAACTGTGCTCGTGAGGGAGAAGCTATGGCTGAAAATGCACCAATGCATGTTGAGGGGCCAGCCATGCCTCATGCTTACAAGGCACATGTATCTATTGCTTATGCATCACCTTTTTCTCCTAAAATGATGCCAGTCACAAGGGCTATCCCAATGGACAAACATGTGGGAAAACATGTTGAGATGCAGGCACATGCATCACAGTCTCGTGACTTCAAAGCCGGAGACAAATCTATGAAGTTTGACACATATCATGGGGAATATGATGCATCAAAGGCACTTGCTTTTATTGCCCAGTTTGATATTGCTTTCAAGGATGAGGATTTCACTCAAATCCATAGTTGTAACATACATTTAGCAAACGCATACACATTCGGGTATGTAAGAATGTTTCGAGTATGTTTCAGGCCTGGGCCGAGTAACATACGTGACCCATATAATACCTCATAGAAAGGACGATTTAGACAAATAGATACAAATATACATTGTAAACTCAAGCTCTCCAAGTTCTATTATAAAAGCTTCCAAAGTTACAACACTTACAAGTTACATAAAGGCTCATTGCTTACCCAAGGGTCAAGCCTCAAGGCTAAATAGTGAAAACTAGATAAATCAAAGCACAAGTTGTAACTTGTAGCAAACAAACATCCATAGCAAAAATTTCAATACTACTCTAGAGATAAAATACTTCATGAAACTTGGAACTTTGGAAGAGCCTATTCTGCTATATTCTCATCCCCTTCTACTTCTTCCTCTTCATCCTCATGAGAGGAAGAAGAAGAATCCTCATCATCATCATCCGACTCATCATCGACATTTTCCTCAATGCCTCCAACATTTGTGGTTGTGGCTGTTCTAATGTCATCAGGCTCTTGCATCTCCTGCAAAGATATCAACCTTTCATCATCTTTTTCCTTGTTGATCATGTCCAAGGTGATCTCCATCTTCTCAAACCCTCGAGCCTTAATTTTTGTGATGAGTCGTAGATTAGTATGTATATAGACCAACATTTCTGTATTGGAGGGCTTCAACCTGTTTCTTCTCTTAGTATAAATGAGAGAGAAAGTGCTCCAATTTCTCACACATCGAGAGGCACAACTCCCTTGAGAAAGCACACGAATAGCAAGCTGCTGCAATTTGGGAGTACTTGCACCAAATGTCTCCCACCATTTGACTGCTTGGTGCATTCTCTTCTCCTCTTTTGCAAGGGCACGAGAGAAAGAACCCCCCTCTGATTTATACACATCCAACTCATCAATCAAGATACCCTGTATTTCTGTATCATATCCAATATATCGCTCTATGACCGTCATCCATCCATCATGCACTTCATTGTCAGACTCCTGACCCTTCCCTCTCCAAATGGGATGCAAAACAAAACCTGTAGCATGTAAAGGAGAATGCATCATGCTCCATCTATTAACACACAGATTTTGAACATCTGCAAGCTTGGTTGTATCAATGTCTTGCATGTTTTGTATCTTCTCCACCATGCGGTCTATTAGCTCATAAATCAGCCCCATGGTTGCTCCTTCTCGATCTACACACAGATTTTGAACATCTGCAAGCTTGGTTGTATCAATGTCTTGCATGTTTTGTATCTTCTCCACCATGCAGTCTGTTAGCTCATAAATCAGCCCCATGGTTGCTCCTTCTCGATCTGCTAATCGAAGAATCTTCAAGATGGGTGCACATATCTTGACAATCATCTTCCATCTTTCCAAAAAGAGGGTCCTAAGATTATTCCTGTAACCTCCTCACCTTTGACTGTGTGGGATGTTTTCCATTTCAACCACTCATCAGATACCACCATCCTCCTTAAGCCATTATAAACTTTCTCATCCAACAAATTGGCCAACACTATAAACATGTAGGCAAATCGAGTTTCAGCAGGCTTCAAAAGCTCCTTGTTGCTACATTTCCTGAAGATGCTAAGTGCCTTTTGTTTCCTTGTGATGAAGGTCACAATCTTCCTTCCTTGCTCCAGGCTCAACCCATGGCAAGTTGCCAATGTCCTCAAACAACAAGTCCAAACAATGGCATGTACACCTAGTAAAAGATAGATGGCCATTCTTGCTCTATGAGCTCTCCTGCACGCACACAATTTGATGCATTATCCATGCATACTTGCACAACATTTGTTGAACCCACATCAAGAATTGCATCTTTCAAAATGCCAAGAATGTACTTTCCTGACTTGTATTGTCCACTTGTGTCAACAGACTTGAGAAAGACAGTGCCATGTATGGAAGAAGCAAAAACATTAATAATAGGTCTCCACCTATTATATCTGACCATCCATCACAAACTATGGTGCATCCATATTTCTTCCACTTCTCTCGTATTCCCAACAAGTCTTTGTCAATGCATTTCACCTCATCCTTCAATTCCTTCTTATGCAAGGCATCATATGAATTAGGCTTGAAGCTAGAACCCACATGTCCAATAGCCCGTACCATTTCAAGGAAGTAAGGACTCTTAACCTTGAAATGTGGGATATCCTCTGCATAAAAGAACCTCCTGGTGGCTACTATGGCATCCTTTCTAGCTTGCAATTGCCATGCTCTTGATAAACTCCCTTGCATTTGACCCTTTGTAGAGACTTTATGTCTCTTCCCTGCAGGCATTGCATCTTCACCCACAAAGGAGGGTGAGGATCCACCTATTCCACCCAAATCTGCAACTTGCTCATCAATTAGTGCTGCTTCTCCTTGAGGCATCAAACCTACATGCAACCTTCTGCATATGTCTTTTGCACTTTCGGGGGCATTGTCACATGGGCCAACCCCTTGGCCTGTTAGACGCAAGATATGTGCCCTTATGCACAAAGGGCCTCCATTCCATTGATGGGGGCAATATTTGCACTTGCATGTGAACATACCCCTGCCAAGAGACTTAATGACGGTCACATGCTCCCATTCTAAGCCTTTAGGTCTGCCCATTTCTCAAAATTCTTGGGGCCTACAATTTACAAACTTGCAAGAAAAAAAAAATCCATGAGATTCAAGGCCTTCGTAAATATTACACCATGTGTACACTGTACATACTACATAGATGATACGTGAAACTTGAAAGTTGATAGTACAAGGCTACAGGCTACACCTTGGGGCCTATCACCTATGTACTCCCGAGTGTCACGTGCACACCCATCAGGTGTACAAGTGGCATGGCATCATCAGGCATATAATCAGGATATTCATTTAGGCATATATCAGTATGAGCATCATATGGGGGTGTTTCATCACCAACATCAGCATTTTAGTCATCATGAGCATATAAGGCATTAATGTGCATCAAGTCAGGGCTGTTAGCATCAGCCGACATTATATCTACATCAGCCGACAGCCTTCCAGTCAGCCGACCAGCATTTTATAGCATTTATGGCATTTATGGCATTTTATGGCAGTCGTCAGCATTCAGAGCTGGCCGACTGCAGCAAGGCTGGCCGACCAGCACCAGTTCACTCGTATAAATAGATGCGCATCACATTCAGTCCAAAAACGCATCTCACCACAGCGTTTTCAGCATTCAGTCCAGCATCGCATCCCAGCGCATCAGTCCATCTGAACAGCAAACGCATAGAGCATCATCTCCAGCCGGAGAGCATCTGCGTTTCAGTTCAGCAGTTCAGCATCAGTTCCCAGCCATCCCCTTCAGCGTTTCCTTCCCAGGAGACAAGGGAAAGACAGCGGGACAGCAATCCATTCAGCATATTCAGCATATAGGCAGCATATTCAGCATATAGTTCATCATTCCTATCTCCTACATAGAGGGAAGCCGGCATCGAAGGGTGGACCTCAGCATTGGAGCAAGGAACAGTCCTCAGCATCAGCATTCAGCCTATTCCTCTCATCCCGAGAAGGATAGTCATCTAGGACAGCATCATAGATCTATTCAGATCTCACTGTAACCCATTCATCTAATATAGCTACATTGCATTGCATTGACACTATCTGTCTTTCATAAGCATCATTAAGTGCAGTTCAGTTAGCCTAAGGTTGTGATTACTACGATCAATCTCTCACATGTCACATTGGTATCAGAGCGTTACAAGGTAACCAGCCTTAGATCATTTTCATTCCATCAGTCATTCAGTTAGACATCATGTTAATCGCATCCGCACAGTTAAACCCAGTTCTCAAAATCTTGCAGGCCACCCTTAGGGATTTCCCCTTAGGTATGCATTAGTAACCCATCCATCTGCATTCTTGCAGAGCATATAGGGTTGCACATGGCTTGCATAGCAGTCATCTTAGCAGTCAGTCTTTCATCTACAAGGCATACATGTTTGCCCATGATTTCATTGTGGAAGAATGACATCCATCATCAAAGGAGGACATAAGTTTTGGGCTTCAACTGGCAGCAACAGGGGGTTCTCTTCCACAAAAGACGGAAGTTAGCTCCAACATCGCCTCAGGAGGTTCAGAGCTTCAGGAACGACGGAGATGGTATTCCACAAACAGGTCAGGGGTGACTCAGGTATTTCCAAGCAGTTTTAGCAGCATTTGCCATTTAGTTCCCGCAGTAGATAGAGTCTTTGGCTCGAAGGATTCCACTCTTACAGACGACCTCAGTCCCGACAGAAGAAGTCAGAAGGGGGCAGTGGTTCGGTGGAGAAGGATCACCAGAGGAGTCGAAAGGTTGCGAGGTATCCCACCCAGCAGCAGTTTAGCAGAGGGGAATGTCACGTGCACACCCATCAGGTGTACAAGTGGCATGGCATCATCAGGCATATAATCAGGATATTCATTCAGGCATATATCAGTATGAGCATCATATGGGGGTGTTTCATCACCAACATCAGCATTTTAGTCATCATGAGCATATAAGGCATTAATGTGCATCAAGTCAAGGCTGTTAGCATCAGCCGACAGCCTTCCAGTCAGCCGACCAGCATTTTATAGCATTTATGGCATTTATGGCATTTTATGGCAGTCGTCAGCATTCAGAGCTGGCCGCCTGCAGAGCAAGGCTGGCCGACCAGCACCAGTTCACTCATATAAATAGATGCGCATCCCATTCAGTCCAAAAACGCATCTCACCACAGCGTTTTCAGCATTCAGTCCAGCATCGCATCCCAGCACATCAGCCCATCTGAACAGCAAACGCATAGAGCATCATCTCCAACCGGAGAGCATCCGCGTTTCGGTTCAGCAGTTCAGCATCAGTTCCCAGCCATCCCCTTCAGCGTTTCCTTCCCAGGAGACAAGGGAAAGACAGTGGGACAGCAGTCCATTCAGCATATTCAGCATATAGGCAACATATTCAGCATATAGTTCATCATTCCTATCTCCTACATAGAGGGAAGCCGGCATCGAAGGGTGGACCTCAGCATTGGAGCAAGGAACAGTCCTCAGCATCAGCATTCAGCCTATTCCTCTCATCCCGAGAAGGATAGTCATCTAGGACAGCATCATAGATCTATTCAGATCTCATTGTAACCCATTCATCTAATATAGCTGCATTGCATTGCATTGACACTATCTGTCTTTCATAAGCATCATTAAGTGCAGTTCAGTTAGCCTAAGGTTATGATTACTACGATCAATCCCTCACATGTCACACCGAGTCCCTACACTGTACAGGCTACAGCATGAGCACACTGGTGACGGTACAGCATTGAACTTTTGAAGTACAGCATACTGATACAGGTACTGTGGTAGATACTACATAGTACAAAGTTCAAACTAGTAGTAAGTACTATATAGTATAGTCTAGACTCTAGACTCTACACTACAGGCTGTACTGTACAGGCTTACAAGTTACAGCGCTGGAGGGTTAGGGTTTCGAAAAGCATTGAATACTTGTAAGTTGTAGGCATTGGGCAAGTACAATCTAGAGTCTAGACTCTATAGAAACAGAAATACCTGGGTCCTGTAGGCTGGCCGCTGTACAGTGTACGTACTACGATGTAGGCTGGCCACCGGTTGCTAACGTTGAAACTTGAAAGTTTCGAACTTCGAAGTGCAGTCGGGAGTCGAGACTTGGCAACAGCTTGCAGGCGCACTTGAACTTCCAGGCGGCACTCTTCGAATTTCCAAAACCGTGAGGCGTACGGTATTTTGATTTAAAAAAACGTTAAAGTCGGGACTCGGCGCTTTCAAACCTTACAAAACACCCCCAAAAAAAAAGGCAAAAAAAAGTCGCGTATGAAACTTGTGTTTCATACGTGTATGGTACAAACGTTTGCTTCCACAAGCAAACGCATATGTTATGAACTAGGCTCAAATCCATGATCAGGCATGTAAGCATGTTCATGAAAGGCACTGTCGCCCATTGGTGGCTCACGAAGAAGCTCTCACCGAATCCTGTTAGATCATGGGAAGATTTCAAGGAGAGGTTCTATGCCCAATTCTTGCCTCCCAATGCATTGAATGAGACAACAATGAAGCGGGATTGAGTGAAGCAAAATGAGGGGGAAACAGTGAATGCATATGTGCAAAAGTTTTGGAACGTAACAAATTGCAGGTACGATAATCGCTCGCTGAAGCTCTCACACTCCCCCCCCTGCTCGCGCTGCTGCCTGCGCACACTCCCCCCCTTTCTCGCCCACGCGTCTGTTCCCCCCCGCCTGCCCTCACGCGAGCTCCCCCCCCTCTGCCAGGCTTTCTTACGCGCCCCTGCGCGCCCGCCCCCTGCTCCTCGCCTTCGCGCCCCCCTCCCTTCATCAGCGTCCCACCCCCCCTCCGCCAGCCGTCGCCCTCTCTTCCCCCCAACCCCCCCCCCCCCCCCCCCCCCCCCCCGGGGTTTTTTTTCTGTCTTCGCCGCCTTATCCCCCCTCCCCTTCTTTCTGTGTTTTTTTCGTCCCCTGGGGTTTTTTGCCTTCCGCCTTCCCCCGCCGCCCTTTGTGTGCAGCTCGGTTCTTGCAGGACTCTCCGCATTCGCTCTGCCTTCGACATAGCTTCAGACTCTGATGGAGGCTCCTCCCGCCCCACCTCAGAGGGACTCTCCCGCAGCCCCCTCGCCCGCCCCTGAGGATACCCCCATCAGGCTTTCTCTTTCGCTAGAAGAGGAAGCGAGCCTCACCGCAGAGGTGGAACGCCTCCAGTACCGAGGCCTTAGCCCGAATCATCCTGGAGATCATGGACACAAGTGGTCTCTCCATCGATCTCCATCCATTGTATGTGCGTCCTGATCGACTGTGACGATCTAGGCTAGGCCCCCAGATCTGTACTCCATAAAGCACAGCCGATGTGACCAGCGTGTCAAAAAGCCACAGCTTAGTGCATGGCTCCTGAAACTGTACATGTGAGCACATCCTCTCTAGACCTCCTAGTGCTACATATCCTCTAGTCAATCTGGCCTCTGCTGCCCCCCTCATGGAAAATGTGGGCCCAGTGAACACCACTCCAAGATATGTGTATGAGTCAACATACTCCACTGTCTCCTGCCCACATGTGAAAAATAGGCGCTGATCTCCAGACCCACTGAGCTGTAGTGTTAAACACATAACCTTGGTCTTACCAAGGTTAACTGAGAGCCCACTGTCCTATGCATAAGCATGTAAAGTATCCAAGTGCCTCTGCATACCCTTTGGTGAGTCTGCTATAAGCACAATATTATCAGCATATAAGAGCAGAGGTATCCAAGTGCCAGCCAACTGGGCTCCTCTGTCCCCTCGTGTCCCAATATAATCAGAGATCTCATCAATGTATAGTCCAAATAGAGTCGGAGAGAGTGGGCAGCCCTGTTTCACCCCTATAGTGGAGTGTACTGGCTGGGGGAGGCCCTCTGAAGTCCGCACCTGCCCAACTACTGTCTCATAAAGTGCCATAATACCCCAAATGAGCTCACATGGAACCTCCAAGTCTTGCAGCCTGCGCATCAGTCGCAGATCTAGATGCCCAAGGGTTCGCGGATCCTTACATCAGAGACGGTGCGCCTACACCGGACGATTCAGAGCATCATTGCGAGGCATCGGGCTCGTCCGACCAGGCATCTCACTATGGCAGATATCCAAGCCATCCGGCAGAGACCCATGCTAGAGCTCCTAGGATGATTACCACTCCAGCCATATACTGTTGTACTTACTGTCACTTTTGTACTCCCCCATATTCATGTATTCATGTATCCATGTACTCATGTACCCCATTTTGACTAGTAGCATTAGCTTCCCACTCTCCCTAGTTGCTGCTTCCGGATGCTCCCTACTCATGTATTGTAGGGCTAGATACTTACCTTCACTCCTTTCTTTTCTTTTCCAGATAGTGTATCAGATGTCACATGGTTGTAACTTTGGTCTCATAGGTCACTTTGGCCTTTTGAAGACGTTAATATAACATTTCATTTCATTTCTCTCTTTCTTTTTATAGTCTTGTGGGCGGTGTTAGACGCACACAAGCTAAAGCTCTTCTTTCTCCGGCTCGGGGGCTGTTCAGGAGTGCTTCTCTTGGTCCCTTGTGAGAGGAGGGATTTGCAGCCTAAGAGGGTAGAAACAGGAGCATATCTAGCAAGTTTTTGGAAGAGTCTATATGCTGATGTATGGCTGTGTTTTGGGCTATGTGCATGGGCCAATTGGATGCGTATTCAGGGCCTCATGGTGGATGTACTATCTTGGCAGATTATAGGTGAATAACAGTGTGGTGTTTTGGGCACAGGGCTGTGTGAAACCTCTATGCTAAGAGGACAAGAGGACTGACAGTTTGGACATGCATATGTATAAGCCATGTATGGCCATGATGTATTCATTTGAGCTCTTCCATTGAATGTGAATAAAGAAGTACCAAAAGGGGCGCCAAGCTTTGGGGCCAACAGGTGTTACCTGTCATAGACAGTTGGTTGGCTGCCTTCGTCTTGGGTTGGTCCTACATTGGTCTTAGCACCCTTCTTCTTCGGGGACTCGTTACGCATGTGTTCTTTTTCTTCGCAGATGAAGCAACGTCCCTCCTCCTTGAGCTTCAAAGCCTTGAGGAGATGGTTTTTTTTGGCTAGAGTCGAAGTAGAATTCTTCGAAGGTTGGTCTGAAGACTTTCCTTCTATCATGCTAACCATCAGCGCGGAGAACTTTCTTTTGTGCTTGTTCCCCTACTCCGTTACGATTTGGTTTTGGAAGAGACCATCGTATCATCATAAATACGAGCAGAGTGAATGGCCTCGTCCAAAGTTTTGCACTTGTTATTCTTGACCTGTAAACGGTATGAGTCGGGTAACCCTACTACGAAGAAACCCAAAAGAGTAGTAGAATCCATCTTCGTAGCTTTCATTTGCAAGTCTCTAAATTTCTGGAGGTAGGCCTCATAAGTAAGGTTTTGTGAGGTCATGGTCAAACTGGAAAACTAAGCAACTATATCGTAGTCATCCTCCTTGAGGAATTCTTTTTTGAAGACTTCTTCAAACTGTGCCTAGGTTGTTGGTTTAGGTTTGAGTTCTTTCCACCAGAGCAAAGCTTTGCTCGAGAGGAAACCTGCTACCAACTAAATCTTTTTGTCATCGCTATATGGATGAAACTAGAAGTGGACCTACCACTTATGTAGCCACATTTCCACAATCTCCTTAGTACGTTGCTTTTGCTCGCCCCCAAACTGCTCCGGAGTAATGTTGGAGCCTAAAGCAGACGTCAAGGTATCCATACCCGAGAGAGTAGACAAGGTAGTGGTCAATAAAGAGATGGAATTCAGCAAAGCCTGCATCTGTGCGGCAACTTGTGCCTGACGCTCCGTGAAAGAAGCCTCAAAAGTAACTTTAAAGTCTCGAAAATCAGATTTAGTGACAAAATCTTCGAAAAGATCGCCATCAACGGTCTCGGTAGCCGGCAGGTCTTCACGGTCGAGAGCGGGTTCCATCTCCGATGCTTGGGTCGACATCGCAAAGTGGAAAAATTTGATGCTTGGAGCTCAGATACCACTGTCAAATCCCCATGGATCTCCTCATAGAGCAATCTTGAAACACGACTCGAAACCTGCCAAACAACGTGAAGGGGGTGCAGGCTTGACTCACCACCCAACCATCACAACCGTGGGCAAAACCCACAAGTCTTGGTTGTCCCCACCCAGCCCACAAGCTGAGCTAACTAACAAGACGCACTGACCAATCTCTACTACATGACGTCCCCCACACTGCCACAGAGCTACTCTCGCGGACCTCAAGACTGCTGCCGGCCTCGGCTGCATGAAGCAGGTGCACGTCTGCACTAGATCCAGGCTCTTGACTATAAAGCTCTCGCAAAGACTCACAAGACTCTATGACCAACAGACTGACCTTGGCCACCCTTTTATAGGCTCTTGGCCGGTCACCGAGCGTCCACACTTGGGTGCCCGCCCATATCAGGATGCCCGCCCGTTAGTCCATCCCTAGCCCAGCTCGCCAATCAGCCTACCTAGCTCCAAGCTACCCCAAGCCTCAAAGCTAGTCTTGTGTGCATGCTGCACACGATAGATACACTCTGTGCACATATCATAGGCTTCAAACTAATGAATCTAGGAATACAGAGTTGTGGGATTGAGTTTATCGTTATACTTGATGACAACTGGCGGAGAAGGGGCGGGAGGAATGGATGTCGAGGTTTCTTGAAGAGGTATCCTTTTCTCCAAGGCCTGTATAGAGGCCATACATGCCTGCATCTGTTCCCCTTGTTGTGCTATGATGCACATAAATTCCCGGAACATGGCGTTTGTGTCATCACTGATAGACGTAGCTTCTGGAAGCAGTCACTGTTGAAGAAACAGTTTTTGGTAGAATCTGGTGATCTCTCTCATCATCGGAATTTACCATAGTGGGAGTGGTCAAGTTATTCCCTAACCACAACAATACATCCACCATGTATGTGGGAGAAGCTTCCGGAGGCTTCCAGAGGCTAGAAACCAACCGCCCTTTGAGGGACAAGAGTCACACCGGAATGGAAGTGCAACCGGTGTATAACAACCAACCACACAAGCGGAGAAAAAAAATGTTCTTTTTTTCTTGGCTGAATCTCTTTACCAAAAAGCAAAGCTCTAATACCACTATAACATGCAAAAGCTTATAGATAGGATTATACTTTAGATAACGAATATTCAGCACCTTGGTTCTTGACCGTTGTACACTATAGCGAAGGTAAGAGTGCAAGAAAGAGGAAGAGAGAGAAAGAAGAAAGCTGTATTAACGTCTACTAGAGGCCGAACTCGACCTATGAGAGAGAGAGAGAAGAAGAAGCACAATAAAGACACAGTACACCCGATTGGGTCCCAAATACCCTCTGAAGGGCCCCCACCAAGGACTAGTGTATTTGCTTTATTGAATGATGAGAACAACCACTGAAATCTGTAAGCACAACGTGGCTGTAAATCTGCAGCCTAAGATGGCTGACTCTTGACCTTAAAGTTCACCTTTGCTTGGGAATTCCCTTGGCTGTCCTGGCCCTTGAATACCTTCAGCATTTTGTGAATATGAGATGAATAAAAGACTAACTAGCCCATGCCTTTACAGTTCTCAATGATACTGATCAGTGGGTTCTAAAACAGGGGTCGGCCTGTTTTAATATGCTCCACAACTTGTTTCTATGTTCACAAAATAGGTGCCTTTTCCCATGTGTTGGCTGCCTTGGTTCTGCTACTGGCCTTGCAGGCTGCCCTTGTGTGCTGGCCACCTGTTGGACTGGCCCTTTAAGGGCTGGCCGAGTGGCTGTGCAGCCCTTGGGGCTGGCCGCTTTGTTGCCCGGCCTGGCCAACAACATGCCCAGCCCTTCATGGCTATTGGGATTGGCCATGGGCCCTCTTTGGCCCCCTAGGGTGGTCCATAAGGCTACCCTAACAGTAAGCAAGGGCCTAGAGCCCGTTTGGGGTGGCCCACAGGGCTGCCCCTTTGCCTACTGGCTAAATAGGTATGCCAGCTGACATCAACTAACTGGCACTGCTTCACACCTGACTAAGACCATGTACAAGACTTGTCCACTGTGAAAATGGCTTTTTGTCCAGCCCTAAAAAGGGAATTTTCTGGATTTATTTGGCTTTATTTCATGTTTTTTGGGTCTTGCTGCTGGCCGACAGCCCCTGGCCTGGCCGACCAGCAGCCCCACAGACTATATACAGTTTTGCCTCATCACGACATCATTCAGTACCACTCCATTGACCATATCAGGTACCACGAGTTTATCTGCTGCTGTTGCTGTTGCTGCTGCTGCCGGCACTGCAAATGATTCATCATCCTCGCCTGTCAGCTCCAGCACATCAGCGTTCCATATCAGTTCATGAGACAGCAGCCCTCTGCTACAGTAGAGCATACCATCGTTTACATCAGCTCATGGGACAGCAGCCCTCTCTGCTACACTTCAGCACATCAGCGTTTTATCTTCAGTTCACTCTTTGGGACAGCAGCCCACTCTCTGCTACTGTATAGCACATCAGCATTTGATCATCAGTACACACCTTGGGACAGCAGCCCACTCTCTGCTACAATACATCAGCGTTTTTCTTCTACAGTTCACCTCGGGATAGCAACCCTCTCTGTTCACCATCTCACATCATCAGGACGGCAGCCCTCTCTACTTATCTTCACCATCGACACGACTCAGGACAGCAGCCCCCTCTGCTCCTCACCACCCCTCAAGTATTGGAGCACCCTTGTCACCAGAGCTTGCACCACTCGGGACGGCAGCTCTCTCTGCTCTTCTTCACCCCTCAGGTACACACCCTTGTCACCAGAGTCTACACCACTTCACCTTCCGCTGCCCACTACCACCTCAGAGTGCCTTTGCATCCACCAACACGAGCCTTCGACACCGACCACCTCACAGAGTACCTTTGCCTCACATCGACGTGCGAGCCTTCGCTGCGCCGACCATGCTTCAGCTCCGACATCATCTCTACTTCTGCACTGGTCACCCATTTCATGTCCTATTGTTTTGCTCTGATCTCTCGTACACCTGGTCCTTTCGTCCTTTTTCCCTCACATACACCTAACCTTGGATGCTTAGAGTGGAACCCTGGTTGACTCATCCCAGACTGGGGCTCACAAGGGACCAATTATCCACTCCAGGTCCTGCACCTACTGTATAGATATGTCCACATGGCATCCAAGTGGGGGATGCACGTGACGGACTTGCTCTTGTTCTTCTTGTTAAGACAAGCCTTGGCCATATCCATAGTTGGCTGCACTCAAAGCATGCTCCTGTCTTCTTGGCTTCTACCTTTTGGGCTGCCTTTCGTTCTTGTCGAGCTTTCTTGGTACTTTGTTGAGGTTGAGCCGTCGACTATTGGGGTTTGGATGAGCCTTTACTATTGCCATAGAAGTGCTTTTTTACTGCCAAATCCTTGCTAGGGTTTTTGCGGAGTGCGCCATGGCTTTTTCTTGGACGGCCCATAGCCTAGCCCTAGGGCCACACCTTAGCCACTTGGCCGCCTATGCATAAAGCAACACGTATAATAGAGCAACAAACAACACCAATGTTTGGTTCTTTTCTCTCTTGCAACTCACATAGATATGGGCCATGCTTTCACTCTCTCTTGTGCGATTCACGCACATTGAGTGATTCAGCCATCTTAGGATTTTCTTTCTCCCTCACCCGGTGCCTAGCCATGCCCGTAATCACCATGTCCAAGGTCCCTTCTCGCATCAAATATAGGCTCTAATACCAATGTAAGGTCTCACCAGATCAAGCCCTATGTGACATGCGGGAAATTGACCGTCGTAAACACAACCTTAGGCTAACTAAACTTCACTTAATGATGCTTAAGAGATAGACAAATAGTGTCAATGCAATGCAATGCACCTATATTAGATGAATGGGTTTACAATGAGATCTAAATAGTTCTATGATGCTGTCCTAGATGAAGATCCTTCTCGGGATGAGAGGATGGGCTGAATGCTGAAGATGAGGACTATTCCTTGCTCCAATGCTGAGGTCCATCCTTCGATGCCGGATTCCCTCTATGTAGGAGGTAGGAATGATGAACTATATGCTGAATATGCTGCTTATGGTGCTGAATATGCTGATTTGATGACTATATGCTGGATGAACTGCTGTCCCACTGACTTTCCCTTGTCTCCTGGGAAGGAAACGCTGAAGGGAATGCTTGGAACTGATGCCATGCTGTCTGTATGCTGAAACGCTGATGAACTAATGCTGAACGGATGCTCTCCTTGTTGCCTGGGAAGGAAACGCTGAGGAGATGGATGATCTATGCGTTGCTGAACTGAGATCTGATGGACTGAATGAATGCGCTTCTTATATATATGTGGGAATGATGCTGGTCGGCCAGCCTTGCTGCTGTCGGCCAGCTCCTGGATGCTCACGACCTGCCATATATACCCAACTGCTGTCGGCTGGTCATTACATGCTGTCAGTTGGTAATTAAGTGTTGTCGGCTGATGCTAACAGGCCCGACCTGATGCAACTAAATGCCTTACATGCTCCTGAAGGCTAAGGTACTGATGTTGGTGCTAAAACACCCCCATACACATGCTTATGCTAATATATGCCTGACTAATACTTAGATGTCCTGATTAATGCTTGATGATGCCATGCCACTTGTACACCTGATGGGTGTACACGTGACACCCTAGAACTCTCTGACCCAGGACCACATAGGAGCGACGTTTAAGGCTCACCTCCCAACCATAGAGCCCTCCGGATTCACCCCATGGGCTTCCCTCGTGCTCATTTTCAGCAATAATCAACTGTTTCCAACCTTCTACAGTTTGTGCTTTGGGCCTACAACCTATGATGCTCTTTCTTTCACCATCGAGCCACAAACATTGTCATCAACTTAAACGGATAAGAATTTGAGACTATGATGGCAAAGATATCATGGCCTCCTTTAGTAGAGACATTGTTTCTGTGGAAAACTCAGTTCAGCCCATGCTTTCTTGCAAAAAACAGCAAATTGTACACTCATAGGACATTATTGATTCACTCCTACATTTGTAAGATTTGGGTCAGCCATTTCTGCAGCAGTCAAGTGTTTGACAGGGTGCTACAGATCAGTCCACTGATGAGGGTGTTGTGAAGGATGCAGTGAATGAGGAACGGACAATCATTGAGTCAACCAAAAGGGTGCCGAGATGGCTGTTGGATACACTATGCGATAGTAAAATCAGAGCTCCTTGTCTAGCCAGACACGTGCGGGTTCTCATTATGCATCTAGTTATCATGTGGATCATGCTCTTATTTTCAGCCCATGCAATGACGAGGAACATGTTTTCTTTGAGGAAACACAGGAGAATGATCAGTGGTTGCATGCCATGCAGGATGAGTATGACTCAATCCTCAAGAATGACACTTGGTATTTGGCAAATTTACCTTATGGCAAGAAGGCCATTGGTACAAAGTGGGTTGAAATCACCATGCATTCTGAGGGATGGATTTTTTGTTTCAGGCTTCTAGCCGTGATTTGTACGGTCTATTCATACTTAACAGAAGTCTCTTTTTTGCACAAAAAGAAAAAAGAAGTGGAGGGTAGAAATGCTGAAAAACGAGAACGGGAGTAAGGCTTGTGAGAGGTAAAGTCCCTATGGAGGCTGAATATTTAAGACCTCTAACTTTTAATAGAGAAGAAAAGGATAGCAACTCAGAAGCTCTCCAAAAATCTATATATAGGCATTTAACCTATTAGATTGTTAAATAATCATCTATTTACCTTTCTATATGGCTCCTCCCTACCTCTTAAAACCCTAGCATAGAGGCCAAACACCCCAAACCACCAACAAGAGCCAAATTATCTTTGGACACCATTTGGCAATACTCCGTCCACTTTCAATATTAGGACCCTCATTGCAAAGGCAAAACTAACAAGAAGATGCTACACAATCATATATATATGATTCTCACTTTCCAAACTGGATTTTCAAGTTCTCTTTTAATCATTCCTATCTTAAGGACAATTCAAGACATCAAAAAGCACAAGGTTGCATTTCTACAAATATTTATCAAGTTTCATGCAGTGCAGGTTTGATACACAACAAAAAGAATCAAGATGTTCTATTAGGACTGTCCTTACCCAATCGAAGCACGTGATCGCTTTACAAGATCAAGACTCCATGGAAATCCAAGATTGCGTTGCTCCTTTTCACTCAATTCTCCATTGAGGATATTTTGAATATACCTGTAGCAAACGAAAAGAATTTGGACATATCAATTAGCATGTTTTTTGTTTTAAAAAAACACTCAGCTACTTATATAAGTAAATGATTGGATCAAGCATCGACGTCAAATTATTATTGATGGGAACAATAATTATCGACAAATACCGTTCTTCGTGTACCAAACAAAGTTCCTCAATTGAGGCTATTGGCGAAGGTCGAGTAATAAGAAGGTTCAGCAAGGAATCATCATCTTCAAGCATTAACCTCGTAGCCCGGTACCTAAGAAATTGAAAGGCTAGTTCAGGCTTCAAAAAACTATTTTACACACTACTATTACTACCTAGAAGACTCGAAAATTGCATCTCCATAGCAAAGACACATGTATGACTCCACTTCTTGCTCTCTTATATTCTTTAAAGCCTTAACAAGGTCACATGGTCATGTATTGTTTATCACTCTTATATACACCAGCCTTCTCGTACAGAATTTCATACAGCCACTAACAAGGGATTTCATAATCAAGGATTAAGGTGAAAGGCCCAAAAGGCTTGATACCTTGGACAAGTATTAGCCACATAGCAAGAATTGGGCAAGGGGGGGTATGGCTAAGCATATGATAGAAGACAAATTGTGGGAATGTCCTACTGTGGCTTTAAGGAAAGAGTCATGCTAAAGAAAAGCCATAGTATGGTTGGGTGGTAAATAGAGAAGAAGTCCTCTGTTGAGAATTTAGGGTTTACAACTATTTAATGATAATCTGCTGAATACAGTTTATAAGCTGAATTAGGGTTTTAGCCTGCATGCATGTGATGAAAAGATGTTCAATGTTTCAAAGAGATACGTCACCTGCTCTCCAAGTTACCAAGTTGAAAATAGAGCAGAACCTCATGACCTTCTCCCCAGCCATTCCTGATTTGCAAGGCAATTGAATACTTCAAGTCCAACTGCCTACTCAAACTATCCTCTCAAGTCAGCTCTCACCTCCAGCACCTCTTATTTTCCAACTAAGAGCCCCTACTGACCTCAGCTGACTCCCAACCGACCAAAATGGCTTCCAGCTGCCCCACAGAAGTAGCTATAAACTCCCTCCGAAGTCCTCTACTTGTTCCCAATCAGAAATCCGTCCTCCACGCTCCCGGAATGTCCACCTATGTCAGCTAGCCTCAAAACCTTGGAGCAGAACCGCCCAAAATCAGGTTGCTGCCCTCAACTGACCAACTCTCATGGCTGCCACAAACAAACCAAATACCAACTGTCCACCTGCTTCCAAGTTCTGATGGCTTACCTTAGTCCAAAATGGGTCCTACAGTATCCTCTATAATCGTCCAGCGTCAGCAGACCTTAAGGCCACAATCCCTAGACCTTCCTGGATTATCTGCCAGCCCTCTTCCAACCTTTCCTTGAACTTCCACTTGCTTAGTTCTGCCTCAGAAATTTGACACAAAACCATCTGCCTCAAAAGCCTATAGTAAATCAAAGTCTTCTCCAAATGTCCTCAGACACCCACAAACCCTCAGGTATCTCTCAACTTGACAGGATATCACACAATTAACTCTTTGGAGACCTTTTGGATGTTGATGAAGAAGGATGCAATGATTAAGTAGATGCAAAACGAGCTCGCTGAAGCCCCGCCTCCACCCTGCTCTGCACGCGCCCGCCTGTCCCCCCTCTCTCTCTCGCCGGTTCGCCCTCCCTCCTCTCCGCCTATTCACTCCTCCAATCCCCCGCCTGTTTTTCTTCTCGCCGCTGCGCCCCCCCCTCCCTGCTGCCTCGCTGCTTCGCCTCCCCCCTCTTCGCCATTTCGTCCCCCCCTCCTAGCCGCCCCCTCTTCGCCTGTTCGCCGCCTCCACCCCTCTCCGCCTGTTCGCACCCGCCTCCCCTCAGCTTCGCCTCGCCTCCCCTCCCTTTCGCCTTTTATCATTGCCGCCCTCTTCGCCTGTTCGCCGCCTCCCCCCCTCTCCGCCTGTTCGCACCCGCCTCCCCTCAGCTTCGCCTCGCCTCCCCTCCCTTTCGCCTTTTATCTTTGCCGCCCCCCCCCCTCAGGGCTTCTCCTTCTTTTTCCCCCCTCCCTCCTCGTTCGTGCTGTTTCTCACCCCCAGGGGGTTCTTGTTTTTCTTCATTTTCTTCCGGTCTCCCGCCTCTTCGTGTGCAGCCCGTTTCTTGCAGGTTTCCCGCATTCGCCTCGCCTTCGCCTGAGCTTCAGACTCTGATGGAGACTCCTCCCGCCTCGCCTCAGAGGGACTCATCCGCAGCCCCCTCGCCCGCCCCCGAGGACATCCCCATCAGGCTCTCTCTTTCGCCGGAAGAGGAAGCGAGCCTCACCGCAGAGGTGGAACGCCTCCAGGCTCATTCCACTATCTGCCGTATAGTCGGCACTCGCCCCAGCAGAGGGGAGATCAGGGATCTTCTTCAGGCTCGCCTTCTCGCAGATGTGGGCAAGATCCTAGATGTACAGCTCCTGGGCCGGGGCCATTATCAGATCGAATTCGAGGCCGCCCAGAGCGTTGCCAAGGTCCTTGCCATGAGTCCTCTGGACATCAGGGGTGCTCGGGCTTTCTTCAGACCTTGGCAGCATGGATTTGACCCAGCAGCGGCGGAGCAGGGAGAGCGCCTCTTCCATATTACAGTCTGTTTCCCTGGTCTCCGCCGGGAGTATCTTCCGCTCCTCTCCAGGCTCGGAGCATTGGTGGGCTCGGTACTAGAGACGGGCCCCTCAGCTGCTTCAGTGGTGGCCAGAGCAGCTGGGCTACCTTCGGTCAGAGTGTTGGTGTCTGACATCTCCTCCCTTCCTAAGGTCATTCAGCTACCTAGGATAGGGGGGGGGTGGATAGATCAGAGAGTGGAGTTTTCGGGGCTCCCGAACCAGTGCTTCATTTGCAGGCAGGTCGGTCATTTGGCCAAGGCCTGCCCTCGCAGGAGACCTCGACCCGCACCACAGCAGCAGGCTACTGATGGCCCGCCCACAGATTCGGCTCGGCAGGCTGCCACAGGGACACCTGCTCAGGCCACAGAGACCTCGGAGTGGCAGCCTGGACAGGGGCGCCGCCGAGGGAGACAGCCACAGCAGCACGCACAGAGACCGCTGCATCAGCAGCCACAGTCTCAGTCTCACTGGGTTCCAGTGAGGAACAGCTTTGCTCCCCTTCAGGAGGAGACCCCTGCAGCGACCGAGGACCAGGAGATGCCAGCTCCCCCTCCTTCACCTCCCCCACCCCCGTCCCCTCCCACCGCCTCGCTTCCACCTTCGCCTCCGTCCGCCCCCGCTCCGGTTTCGGCAGCGGCTCCCTCTCCACCTCCCTCGCCTCCCCCTCCTCCCCCTCCGCCCGCCTCACCTTCCCGGGAGACCCTGGCAGTTCCCTGGCGCTCACCTGCAGTCCGGAGAGCGCTGAGCACAGACCTCGCTCGAGCATCACAGAGGAGACCCATGCCGATTAGGGCCTCACGGATTTCATCTATCCGCAGTCGGCTGAGTCGCCTCGGCATTCGACAGCGTTCGGAGGCGTTTGATTATACCTTTACACGGCTTTTTGGAGCAGAGGGCCCTCATGAGCCAGCACCCATCCGAGTGCATGTAGTGATACCTCCGGCCCGCGGGGAGGAGGCACTAGACTCAGCGGTGGCCTTCTCGTTCCCTCTATGTGGACCTTGTGACCGGGAGTGGACTCTAGAGCTCGCTCTCAGCACGTTGAAGACTCAGGCAGTTGAGTTTTCGCATCACATGAGCGATTTGGAGGTTACAGATGTGATAGGCCGACTTTGGGAGTTGGCTCATTTTTTCTTGGATCCCGGGAGTGTGGATACATCCGGGATTCGGCATTTGGTCGTGCGCATAGTTGCAGATTTGGCACGCGACCCAGGATATGTGAGTATACACGAGGTTACTATGTCAGAGCAGGAGGCAGTCGCCATGGGTCACAGCCACTGGCGCCTGATCCGGGATTCTTGCAGTACACCGGGTGGGCAGACTCGCAGCCGTTCGGATGGGGACTACTCTCCATCCAAGCCGCTTGCGAAGGCTCGCCGCACGGCTGAGACAGCATCCACCTCAGTAGGACATCCATGAGGATCATCTCATGGAATGTACAGGGCCTTGGCGGAGCACACTTTATACGCTATCGAGGCTGCTTGAGGCAGGAGCTACAGAGATGCCTGGTTGGTGGCAGCATTGACATTCTGATGATGCAGGAGCACCACTTGGGTGAGAGCAGGATCCGGAGATATGGTTCGGTGATGCCTGGTAGATGGGACACTTTCTGGTCTGCAGGGTTTGGTCCTTTGGGTGGACAGGGAGGAGTATGCATGGTTATTGCAGATGCATGGCGGCAGGCCATTGTGGATCGAGGGATCATTGTGCCTGGTAGAGCACAGTATGTCATTCTGAGGATGCATGATGAGCTATTGGGTGTGCTCAACATCTATGCGCCCAATCATGCTAGTGCCAGAGCAGAGTTCTGGACTCAGGTTACAGATGCATTGCCAGAGGCCGCACATTGGTGTGTTGGGGGAGACTTCAACATGCTTGAGGACCCGGCAGATAGGGTGGGAGGCAGTCATGTTACAGTGCACGGCACGGAGCTTGCAGCTTGGGACCGGTTTTGCATGTCACTGAGGATCACTGATGCATGGCAGCATGGGGCTTTCTCCCGGTCTCAGGACAGTCTTAGTTTCTCTCGGTCGGATCGCCGGCAGGGAGGGACTAATCTATCTCGGATTGATCGCTTTTATGTGGGCGATTGGTTGGGGGAGCGAGGGGGCTCCGTCGGCATTCTTGCTCGCACCTCATTTTCAGATCATGCGCCAGTTATATTGACTTTGGAGGAGGGGACACGGGAGCCCAGCTTGCAGTTGAGGATCCCAGAGCGGGTACTTGCAGACCCCAGTCTCGCTGAGGACATTGAGAGGATCTGGCATGATAGTCAGTGCTCTGACCAGGATGCAGCGGGCCAGTGTGCCCAGGGACTCATTGATCTTAGCTCTTTTCTGCACGCTGCAGCTTTGACACGACTGGGAGAGATTCGCGAGCGGGAGCAACGGCTGAGACGCAGCCTTGCTTCGCTATAGCGCCTTCAGGAGCAGCAGCCAGCATGTGAGTGGGTGGCGTCCCAGCTGAGCCAGGCACGCCAGGAGGTTAGAGAGGCAGAGGAGCAGAGACATGAGTTTTACTATCGTCGTCAGGCCTCTCAGTGGACGCAGCTTGGTGATAGAGTGACTGGGGAGTTTTTTGAGATCACTGGACCCCATCATGCGCGAGCAGGGGTTCGCCAGCTTGGTAGACCGGATGGATCGATAGCTACTGAGCTCGGGGAGATCAGAGCCATTGCCACTGCTTTTTATAGTGACTTGCTTTCAGCGGAGCCAGCCACTGAGGATCGAGATGTATGCAGACAGACTGTGTGGGCCCATGTGCAGAGGAGGGTCACAGACCATATGCGCACAGTTCTAGGTGCGCCTCTGTCAGAGATTGAGCTTGCCGAGGCCTTGAGGGTCCTACCGCGACATAGTTGCCCAGGGGAGGACGGACTGACGCCGGCCTTTTTTATGCGCTATTGGGACCTTTTGGGGCCAGGCCTCCGCAGGGGCTTTCAGCATGTTTTGGACACTGGGGTGATGCCGCAGAGCTTTTCAGAGGGCTTGATCTATCTTATCCCCAAGGGCGAGGGAGTATCAGATGATATTCGGCATTGGAGGCCTATTACGATCCTCAATACTGTCTACAAGGTCTTGGCAAAGGCCTTGAGTTTGAGGATCCAGCCCTTCCTGGGGGAGTTGATTCATGCTACTCAGACAGGATTTGTCAAGGAGCGCAGTATCCTTGACAACATCTTTACTTTCTGGGAGGCGACAGCCCGAGCTAGGTTTCTTGGCGAGGACTTGGTCGTGATGCTTCTCGATTTTGAGAAGGCATACGATAGAGTTGATTGGGGATTCTTAGAGGGCACTATGCTACGCCTGGGCTTTGAGCCAGGATGGATCAGAGGGGTGGCAGCTTTGTATTCCACAGCTCGCAGCCAGGTGCTGATTGCAGGAGGTCGGGGGCCGAGTTTTGAGCTGACCAGATCAGTCCGTCAGGGGTGTCCTCTCGCCCCTTTCCTTTTTCTCTTCTTTGCGGAGGCTATGAGTATGTATTTGACGGCAGAGGAGGTTGGTTTGAGAGGACTTCAGCTCCCAGTCCGGGGGGAGGATTTGCTTGATGCTGAGTTTGCAGACGACACGGGCTTATTTTTGCATGGCCAAGAGGCCAATCTTATTCGGGCTGAGCAGTCGCTCCAGGTTTTTAGTGCAGCTTCGGGAGCATTGATCAATTGGCGCAAGACAGTGGCCTTTTGGATCAGTAGTGCTCCCACTCCGGCATGGAGTCCGGACCCCGGTTTTAGATGGATTCCTCCCGGCACAGCAGTGCGGTATTTGGGATGCCAGATTGGCCTGGATTTGTCACCAGAGCAGCAGATTGCCCCGCTTCTTCTGAGCATTCGGAAGAAGCTATTGTATTGGAGTACAGCTCGACTATCCTTGGCTGGGAGGGTGGTGGTGGCAAATCAGGTGCTGCTAGCGACTATGTGGTACATTACGTCGTGCTGGATTTTCTCGAGCTCTTGCATCAGCCAGGTACAGAGGCTGATCAGGAACTTTCTGTGGTCTGGGCGGGACGGTCAGCCAGCTCGGGCAAAGGTTGCATGGGCAGTTATTACACTTCCGCTGGCTCAAGGCGGTTTGGGCATTATAGATCCAGTCGATCAAAGTAGAGCCTTATTGGGGAAGCTTATTGTTCGGGGGTTGCTTCCAGGCGCGAAGCCTTGGAAAGAGCTCCTCTTGCAGCGACTGCAGGCCCGGGCGCCTCCTGCAGGGGGTACTTGGGCACCAGAGATTCGCTGGATCTTCATAGAGATGAGGAGGACAGGCCTCAGTAGAGGATGGGAGGACAGATTTGCTTTGAGTATCCTGAGAGCTTGGGAGCTGCTGAGACCGGGGCTCTCTCAGCGGCCTCCTTCTTGTGTTGAGGAGCGGGCCAGGCAGCCGCTCATCTGGAGCCCAGTGGTTCGTACAGAGCAGGGTCATATGCTGGGTTCTCGGCCTCGTCTAGCCTGGGGACCTTTAGCGGCAGGCCCAGCTCGTAGTTTTGGAGACTGGCAGGCTTTCTGCAGTCTACCAGAGGAGACCCAGGTGGAGAGGCTGAGTCACTTCAGAGGGGGGTTGATTATGAGGGATGATATTCAGGAGGCACTTTCAGAGGAGTGGTTCACACCTCTCGAGCCAGTGGCCCCACGGTGGATGGGCGCCTTTACGCAGTTGGAGATCCTGATTGCTGTCAGAGCTAGCACTGAGGATGGCAGATGCCTCTATTATGAGATTCAGGATGAGGGCAGACTCCAGAGAGTGGAGGTGGAATCACCTTTGGTTGCAGAGTGCACCTTTCAGAGGATTCGGGTAGTGGCTGCCGCTTCTCGGAAGTGGCATATTGACCCCGACCCTGCTGACGTGCTCCCGGATTGGCGCATATGGGCATATGCAGCGCGCCCCTTGGCCCGGCTACAGTGGGACCCCGGAGAGTACGAGTGGCATGATCCTTATGCATCCCTTGAGGCCACAGAGATCACATTTTTCCAGTATACTGTTCGGCTGGGACGGCATATTTTGACGGCGAGGAGGACGGTTTCTCCAGCGACAGCGGGGCATTGGCGTTTGCAGGGACTATCACAGGAGTTCCTGGAGGATTTCTGGGCTCGGCTCTGGGCTAGTCGACAGGCCCGCAGGATCTCGGTTTTTCAGTGGCTGGTCGCCCACAGGGGCTCAGCAGTTGGCACTTGGCTTGTTTACAGCGGTCTTCCGGCGGCCTGCGTCCGATGCGGCCACCCTATGGAGACACAGAGACACTGCCTTTGGGACTGCCCTCAGGCACAGCAGATTTGGCTGCGGATGCTGCGTATTCTGGCCCCCCTCTCTCCAGAGGGTATGTTTACGTGGGGTGCCACTGCTTGGTCGACCTCGTCAGGGCCTGCTATGGGCTATGAGATGGAGCAAAGCAGTCAGGCCATCAGATTTATTAGGGGCCAGCCTCGCCTGGTTCCGGCACCGGATTTCTCGTCCGCCAGCTGGACACAGGAGAGGGATTTACGATGGGAGCTCCTCAGCAGCCTCACCATCTGGTTCACCTGGAGGGCCCGGTGCTTTACGGCCTTTGAGGGGAGATTAGAGCCACCAGCAGAGACTGTTCGGGGGATTTGGCAGGAGTTGATCCACACCCTGCGAGGACAGTACGACCGCATCCGGGGAGACTCGGATGAGGCGATCTTACGGCGCCAGGCCTTTCATACCACTTGGCGCTGCGGCCCGTTCTACACCCTACACACGGGATCCCCCCGTTGGCACTACAGGCCACCTGTTTGGCTCTTTCCCCCCCCCATTGTATGATTTAGCCGCTCAGTCCTTTAGACTGATGCTTGTATTTTGCAGCACCTAGGGAGAGTCTCCCGGGCTGCCATGATGTATTCACTGCTCTTCTCTCTGTTAGGAGCAGGAGAGATCTCTTTTGTAGCCCTTCGGGCGTTTTTTACATAACTAATGAAAGGATCTTTTCTCGGAAAAAAAATTAACTCTTTGGAGTTTGCAGCTGGCACCTAGCTACCTCCGAATTGACTGTTCCCAACCGACTAACTAAACGGATCCAGCGGATGTAAGTATCCTCTCCTCTGCGTCAACTAGCACCTCTAGGGCCTCAAAACTCTTAAACCAAGCCAGAACCCAACCTTAGAATCGCTTAGCTGACAACACATGTTTCACTCCTACCACAGAAACCCTGTTAGACTACAAAGTCTTCTAACAGCTGACAGATGTCCTCTAACGGACCTCCAACAGTCACGTGAGACATAGAATCACTTCCCCTCAACTCAAACAAGTTAAATCAAGGTCCCTACACCACCTGCTAATAATTCTAATGTACATTTGACTATGATTGACCCCTACACAAGCTAACTGACCCAGCACAACCAGAGTCGGTTCTTCACTCACAGCCTTACCTTCAATAGAATTCCATCCAAACAACACTAATTGAACCAAAACACACAAAAGAACTCTTCTCCACACAACTTGACCTTCTGTAAATTTTAAGACAACTGTGCAACTCACAAGAGACCCTAAGAATTGGAAAATGAGTAGATGCAAAAAAACACCAACAGATCAAGACAACTCTCACACAAACAGCCTCAACAGACACCAGATTTGTATTCTCAACCTTATCAAGATCAATAATACCAAAGAGCTGCAGCAACAGCTTGCAGGCTTCAACCATCCAACACAACTAGGAAGTGTTTTGAGCAATCCTTGATCTAATCCACGTTCCAACAATGATGCAGCCAGAGAGGTTCTGGGACACCACTTTCCACGCAGAACCCTCTATCACCTCTGCAATCCCTGCAATGGAAAGATCTAAGTCTCCTCTAGCAGTACCCTCGTCGCCTTCTTCTCAGAACAAGGCAACTATTATCCAACAAGCTACACAGCAAACTTCCCCAACATCAACTAGCTCTCTTGCCACTCTCTTCTACAACACACAATGCTCTCACACATACAAGTTGTCTCTCTCTTGTCCCTTCACGCGATTGCGCTCTATCTCCATGCATACCTTGTCGGCTATTCTCCATGCAACAATCCTCCCTCTACTTGACAACAGTAAATAACAGCTAGTTTACATATGCGCAGATTATTGGTATTGGACTCACGCACACAGAAACCTGCAGGAAGAAGAAGCTCACACAGAAATGAGAGAGAGAGAGAGAGAGAGAGAGAGAGAGAGAGAAATGAAATGAAATGAAATGAAATGTTATATTAACGTCTTCAAAAGGCCAAAGTGACCTATGAGACCAAAGTTACAACCATATGACATCTGATACACTATCTGGAAAAGAAAAGAAAGGACTGAAGGTAAGTATCTAGCCCTACAATACATGAGTAGGGAGCATCCGGAAGCAGCAACTAGGGAGAGTGGGAAGCTAATGCTACTAGTCAAAATGGGGTACATGAGTACATGGATACATGAATACATGAATATGGGGGAGTACAAAAGTGACAGTGAATACAACAGTATATGGCTGGAGTGGTAATCATCCTAGGAGCTCTAGCATGGGTCTCTGCCGGATGGCCTGGATATCTGCCATAGTGAGATGCCTGGTGTCGGACGAGCCCGATGCCTCGCAATGATGCTCTGAATCCTCCGGCGTAGGCACCGTCTCTGATGTAAGGATCCGCGAACCCTCGGGCGTCTGGATCTGCCCAACTGGATAGCTCTCTCAACTAGAGTCCCATGTGGTGCCCACTGTTGGGCTGTCGGCTGTGTGTCCTCCCGGGTAGTCCTTCTGAAGAAGTCAGTGATCTGTCTCTGTGTGGACTCCCTGCCAGTCGGGCGTCGGTCTCATAAAGTGCCATAATACCGCAAATGAGCTCACATGGAACCCCCAAGTCTTGCAGCCTGCGCATCATTCTAGCTCTGGGCACTGTGTAAAGGCCTTGCGGAAATCCACAAAGCCACAGTAGATCCTCCTCCCATGTGCTCTGCCCTCCTCAATGATAGCCCTGAGTGTAAAGATATGATCCAAAGTAGAGAATCTCCTCCTGAAACCGGCCTGTCCCTGAGCTCGGACCCCTTGTCTCTCTGCCCATCTGCTCAACTCATGCTCAAGAGTAGAGGCATATAGCTTGGCCAGCAAGTGACCAATCATAATGGTGTGGTAGTTAGTCGGTAGGCTCGGATCTCCAGACTTGAGTACCGGCACAATCGTGGAAGTACTCCAAGTCCCAGGAAACCCCTCACACATGGCTCTATTAAACATGAGAGCTAGCAAGTCTGCAATCATATCTCTAGCATGTATGAAATGCTCGGCTACAATGCCTTCATGATCCTGTGCCCTCCCTGTATGCAATCTGTTGATGGTCTTCCTCACCATCTCTGCTGTGAAGAAGGTAGAAGTGGGTGGACAAGGCTCTAGAGGGTTCGGTAGTGGTGGCTGCTCTGTTACTGTGTAGAGGGAGGCTGCATACTCGCCCCATGTATCTAGAAAGGTAATGGCCGGAGGCAGGGGGTGCACTCTAAGCAATCTCCAGGCCTCCTCAGAATCCTGACTCAAAAACAACTGATAGATGTCTCTCTCCAGCCGAGCTAAGAATGCTCTCTTCTTCCGCCGAATGAGGGATCGGAAGATGATGCGTGACTATCTATATGTAGTAACACCTGTGGCCACCTCTCTCTGTAGCCGGGCGCTGCGTAATGAGATGTGTTGGGTGGAAAGTAAAACATATAGCAATGTATAGGGGTCTACCCTCATCTGCCCTCACTCTGACCCACATGTACCTCGCGCTCTCATCTCGGCGCATAACATGGACGAGTGGCTGAAGCTCCTCTCTAAAAAGAACTGCAACTCCTCCGGATCCGCGACCACCATGCTTCGAACGGGCCTCCTGTCTACAAGTCGTCTCCCATCTGTATCCCACCACTCTCGGTAATGTGCTGCCTGGGCCTGATGTGTCTCCGAGTAGAAGGTGATGTCCCTATCTCTGAAGCTGTCCTCTGCTCCGTTGCAGTTCCATACTGCAAGTCTCAGACTGGTCCCATGGGTCTCGCACCGTCAGGTGGTGCGTCTCTCTAGTATCACCACTCTGCCTCCTCTGTAAAATGCTAGCTTCCCTTTTTCTCTGGCTGCCCTAATCTCCGGCATGCACTCCCTCATATGTGCTAGATGTGCCAAGGTGAGGTCATCTCCTAAAAAGATGCCCGTTTTCTTAAGGACGGAGCGCTTGGCCAAGAAATCCTTCTTGGCCTCCAAGGTGGGAAAGCGTAAAATGAGAGAATGCCCATGCGTGTGTATAAATCTTTGGCTTCCTCCTCTACATTGTCACCGTCCTTAAGCCCCGTGATCCGCACATGAAGTTCCCTTGTCTTTCTTCTTTGTTCCTCCTCAATGGTTAGGTTGATAATCTTCGAGGTAGATGTGCTTTCGGCCTCCTTGTTCTTACCTTTCTTGACCACTTCTATCCATTTCTCCGCTTTATCTACTTGCTTTTGCGTCTTCGTGAGCACCTCCACCCACGAGGAGGTCTCCCGGGCTTTCTTTTCTTCTCCCTCTTGAAGTGTTCTCACTTGGGCCTTGATGGTGTTCAGCTCCTCCATCATGACGGGCTGAATTTCACCTTCCTCGAGCTTATGTTGAGCACGTGCTTCTTCTATCTCTATCTTGAGATTTGCGATCTCTGCATCTTGGGCTGCTATCCGCGCTTCAAGCTTCTTGACTTTGTCAAGAAGGCTCCGGTTGACCATATTAATTGCATTGTCCGTCTCTTTCTTGTGTTGTTGGATGGCTGCCTTGATCAGGTCTTCAATGTCGATCCTCTCCATCTTGTCTTGGGCTGAAAAAGGCTGGTTTCAGGTTAAAAATTAATAAACCCTTGGCCATAGGAAGAGCTCTGTGCGTGTCTGCAGCGCTTCCCACAGAGAGAGAGGCCAGAGGGGGCTGTTGCGAAGAGAGAGAAAGATAGGCAGCAGGCGGGGGAGAGAGAGAGAGAGAGAGAGAGTTATGTTGCTGCCTTGGGGGCCTGAGCAAGGGTGGGTGGGGAAAGGGGGCAGAACAGTGAGAAGATTACGAACAAGGGCGAAGGGCGGCGAACAGAGAAGATGGCGACCAGGGGAAGGCGGCGGGAAGCACCCGGGAAGGAGGCGAAGCGAAGGGAAGGCGGCGGGAGACGAGAGAGAGAGAGCAGTGAGAAGATGGCGAACATGGGCGAAAGCAGGCGAACAGAGAAGATGGCGAACAGGGCGAAAGCACGCGAACAGAGAAGATGGCGAACAGGGGAAGGCGGCGGAAAGCAGCCGGGAAGGAGGCGAAGCGAAGGGAAGGCGGCGGGAGGCGAGAGAGAGAGAGAGAGAGAGAGAGAGAGAGAGAGAGAGAGAGAGAGAGAGAGAGAGAGAGAGAGAGAGAGAGCAGTGAGAAGATGGCGAACAGGGGCGAAAGCAGGCGAACAGAGAAGATAACGAACAGGGGTGAAGGGCGGCGAACAGAGAAGATGGCGAACAGGGCGAAAGCAGGCGAACAGAGAAGATGGCGAACAGGGCGAAAGCAGGCGAACAGGGGAAGGCGGCAGGAAGCAGCCGGGAAGGAGAGAGAGAAAGAGGGAAAAAGAGAGAGAGAGAGACACAGAGAGAGAGAGAGAGAGAGAGAGAGAGAGAGAGAGAGAGAGAGAGAGAAGTGTGGTAGCCACAAAATGCAAGTCAACACTTGCATGTGTGTCACATCCATATAATATAGAAGCACAAAATATTATATGTAGAGTGTCCTTTCACACTTGATATCCAAGGGAAAAAACCACATGTAGAGTGTCCTTTCCCACTGGTGGATTGCCTGGTATCATAATCACCAGCCCAATCTGAATCACTGTATGCATAAAGCTGCAAGCTGCCCCCCCTGGACTAGAACAAACCAAGATCCAGGGTACCCTGAAGATTACAAAAAATGCGTTTGACTGCTTGCCAATGCTTTGTGCCTGGGTTGTGCATGAATTGCTCAACAAAGACACTCCAAAAGATATGTCTGGCCTCGTGTTACACAAGTAAATGAGGCATCCCACTACCTGGCTGTAAATGCCGGCCTCAAAAGACTCTCCAATATCATGCATAGTAAGCCGTACACCTGGTTCTACTGGAGTAGAAATGGGCTTACATTCATCCATGTGAAACCTTTTTAGCAAACTTTTTATGTACTTAGTTTGCTACATAACAATGCCATCATCTGTATGCATAAATTGTATGCCGAGATAGTAGTGTAAAGGCCCCAAATCTGACATATCAAATTCAGCTTTGAAATCTGAAATTTGTGCTTTGCTAGTACCTATAATGAGCATGTCATCTACATACAAGATGACTATGAGAATATCGGCACCGGTTTTCTTCACATACAATGTGCTTTCAGCTGGACTTTTCACAACCTTGGCTGGTTAGATGAGCTTGTATTTTATTATACCAAGCTCTTAGAGCTTGCTTTAACCCATACAATGCTTTGTGTAACCTATATACTTTATGTTCCTCACCAGGAACTACAAAACCAATGGGCTGATTTACATATACTTCCTCTTATAAATCCCCATTTAAGAATGCAGTTTTGATGTCCAATTGAGGCACTTTCCATCCTTTATGTGCAGCCAATGCAATCACTAATTTTATTGTAGTCATTCTCGAAGTAGGAGCAAAAGTCTCCTCATAATCTATTCCCTTTTCCTAGGAGTAGCCTTTAGCCACAAGTCTTGGTTTGTACCTGTCAATAGTACCATAAGACTTCCTTTTGACTTTGTACACCCACTTTGTTCCAATGACATGCTTGCCTTTCAGCAATTCCACAAGATCCCAAGTATTGTTCTTCATGATAGAAGAGATTTCATCTTGCATAGCTTGCACCCAATGCTCATTCTCATGTGCTTCTTCATAAGAAGAAGGCTCTTCTAAATCAAAGAGACCACCCATGGCTAATGCAGACTCCTCATGATGCATATTCAATGCATGGCTGAAACTAAGCCCTTGTTCTACCTGTGAGTGGAGCTGCAAGTTTGCTTTCTTACAAAGTTTTCAGCAACCATCTTGGCACCGACTTGGCTGTGTCTATGGCTGTTTGCTCTTCCCTGACAAGATCTTCCACTTCTTCCATAGAAGGGGGCTGAATGGCTGGCTGTTCCACATGTTCTACATGAGGATTTTCTTGAGTAGGGGCTGGCTGATCTGAATCCCCCCTAATTGCAATGGGTAATAGCCCATCAAACATGTCTTGTATGCTTGTATCATTACTTTTATACAAGCTGTACATGGGCTGATATGAATTTTCAGCAAATACCACATCTCTACTGACAAAAATCTTGCGTGTTGTTGGATTATAAAGACGGTATCCTTTGCTCTCATTGCTGTAGCCCACAAAAATGCATTTCATTGCTTTGTCATCTAGCTTTGTTCGGAGTTGTTCTGGCACATGTGCATATGCCAAACACCCAAATGCACGCATATAATTCACTGTTGGCTTTCGGCTATACCAAGCCTCAAATGGTGTTATGGTTTTCAAAGCTTTTGTTGTTCAACACATGAGTTGCACACATTATAGCTTCCATCCAAAAATTGTGAGGCAACTTTTGTGCTTTCACCATGCATCTTGCCATCTCCATGAGAGATCTATTTTTCCTCTCAACTACACCATTCTACTGCAGTGTATAAGGCACAGTACATTGGTGTTTGATGCCCTTTTGAAGCATATAATCCTTGAATGCATTTGACATGTATCCTCCACCTCTATCTGAGCGGAGTGTTTGGACTTTACATCCACACATATTTTCAGCCATTGCTACAAAGTGTCGAAAGCATGTAAACACCTCTGCTTTCGGTTTCAAAGGGTAAACCCAAGCAAACCTGGAGTATTCATCAATGAATGTGACAAAGTAAAGATGCCCCCCTAAGGATGGTGTCCGCATTACATACATCACTATGTATGAGCTGGAATTTACTTTCAGCTCTAACAGCTCCATCTTTGGGGAATGGTTTTATGTTGCATCTTTCCCAAAATACACCCCTCACATACATGTCTTGTTGGAGACTCAAGAGGCGGCATATTATCAACCATATGATGCTTCTACAAAAGCATCAAACTCCGAAAATTTACATGCCCAAAACGAGCATGCCATAGCTTTGCATCATGCATAGCAAGAGTGTGGGCAGCCACTGTATTTGCATCATAAGTACACTTGTCATAGCTGTCCAGCTTATACAAGCCTTTGTATCATGTTCCAGAAGTGACTATTTCATAACCCTTTGATGGGTCTTTTACCAAACACTTCCCATCTTTAAATTCAACCTTTAAACCTTGGTTGTTTATGGCTGAGACGAAGAGCTAGTTTTTCTTTATCCCTGGAACATACAATACATTTTTCATACATATATTGGCACCATTTATTTATTTTTTTCAAAAGGAGACTTCTATTAAGTATGAAAAAATTTTACAAAATGGAGATTTCACACCAAGTAAGGTGGAGATCTCAACCAATCAAGAGCCCTGTGCTGCCAATAGGGTCCCGAATGAGAGGACGTGAAAAAGATACCAATGTCCCACTCTCTCATAAACTGGCCGCGCTTCCTCTCTGCAGCCCTCGAAGATCCCTGGATTCTAGCCCAGGTAGCCATGATGGTGTGAATAATATCACTCCAAATTCTGCAAAGACACTAAGAAACAAGAACGGGAGTACCCTCAATGGCCTCGGTGCATCTAGCCTTCCAGATATTCCAGGCTGAGATGCTAGCAATAATCTCCCAAGAGCTGTCTAACCTCTGTGCCGCCGGAGGGACAAAGTGTGAAAGTGGCAAATCCTGAAGACAACACTGCCAAGCAACTCCTTGCCTAACCATAATGGCCAAGCTCCTGTCAGTCCCCTCGAATCTCAGCTCAGGCCCAGACTGTGTCAACCAAATGATAGAACCAAAAGAATTGATAGCATCCCTCTTAATCCTACCAAAGAGGTGTGCAATCGCAGACCAAACCCTCTGTGCTTCCCTGCATTCCCATAAACAATGGTAAACTGACTCTGGAACTCCTGCACATCTAGGGCATGCTGGGCAAGCACCAGTAATAGACCTCCACTGATTGGTGGCCAGACCACCATGAAGAGAAACCAAGTTAAAGGAAGAAATCTGTGGCTTCCTATAAGAATGCCACAATCTCCGCCAAAAAACCCTCTGAATGTCAGTCGAAATGCCGTAAGATTCCCAGTGGGGTCTAAGAGTAGGGACACTCTGAATGTGTCCCAAGATAAGATGTCTGGCATTCCGCACCGTATAACTGAAAAAAGGCATGCTTTTCAAAGGGTTACAAGCATCCTTCCACTCTCACTCACCGGGGTCCCAATGCAAATGTCTGATAGGACAGCCACCATACAACCAAAGGCTAACACTCTCTGTGATCATCCCTTGGGGGGGGGGGGGGGTCAACAAAGACGTGCCTCCCTAACCTGCCAACAACTGTGACTGGACGAATCTGAGGGCCCTCAATAAGGTCCTGCACGTCACATCTCTCCAACTGCCATCCATCCTGTACAGAAAAAAGATCGGTACATCATCCTCCCTAGGCAAGGGGAGACCCATAACCTGAAGAGGAACACCTGTCCCAGAAAAAACCCCAAACCAAGAATTATGACGGACTTCCAAGAAAGATCCAGTAATCCAGTGGTTGGGAATGGCTACATCAATCTGTGCAATCCTCCGGCTAGAGCCTCTCAAATGCTGCGTGAAATCCAATCTCTGTACCTCGGTGAGGCTCTGAAACCTCTTCCAAGCCAGCACTATGGGGCATAGGGTCTCCCAGCCAGCCCAAAGAATATTTATAGCTGCCCCAAGAGGCCTACCATGCACATCTAAGATCAAATCATTCCACAGAATGCGCTGCCGGTTAACTTCCTCTGCTGAACGCGGGGGGATGTGTACCTCCCCTTGCTCTATTGAGGCCTAAGGCTACCTACCTTCTCTTCCCCTTGCTTTATTGTTGGCCAAGATGACAGTTAAATTCATGAATCATAAAATGAGATTACTTTATGTTATGTGTCGCACTTGCAGGGCCAACAATCTGCATTTATCCCCGCCTTGTAGGATGCCTCGAACAAATGATTCTCTTTGGAACAATGTCACCTTCGAGTCTAGATATGGTGGCTCGGGCTCCGGAAAGTGGAAATGCAACTTTTGTGCAGATAAGCACCATGGCAGTGTCACCAGGCTGAAGGCACATTTGTCACAAACAAAGGGTTTTGGCATTGGGCCATGTAAGCATGTGCCACAAGAAATCGATGAGAGCCTAAAGGCTTGGAAGGCCATGCAGCTAGGTATCCCCCTCGAGGATATCTCCAATCTAGGAGAGCCTGAAGCACGTCAAAGTGTCTCCAAGAGGACTCGCACTATCAGAGAGGAAGATACCAGTGGCGATGTTGCACGTGGTTCTAGCTCGGCACCTTGAGCCAAAAGAACTAGTCTTCTAGTGTTCAAGAAAGGACATGTGTAGGCAGGGATGCAGAAGGCTGCCATGAAAGAGGCAACGAGGGAGTTGATGAAGTTGTTTATTCAATGTGGATTATCCTTCCACATTTTCAGGACTCCTCGATGGAAGAAGGCAATGAGAGCTATCTCCCGCATTGGGTGTGAGTGGGATGACCCCTTCTATGAAACATTTCGCACTACTAAGCTTCGCAAGGAGCAACTGGCTGTGGAGATGGAGATGGAAGTTCTCAAGGCCACTTGGCCAAAGTATGGTTGTACTTTGCTTTGTGATGGATGGACAGATGTGCGGAAGAGAAATGTGTACAACATTCTTGTGTCCTCCTGCAAAGGCACAATGTTCATTCGTGCCATAGATGCATCGGTGCCAGGGACACTGGTTACAGGGGAGTTCATTATGTCCCACATGCGCCAGGCAATCAATGAAATTGGCCCTGATAAAATTGTGCAGGTGATCATGGACAATGGGTCCAATTGTGTATCCATGGGCAAGATATTAGAGGAGGAGTTCCCCAAGATTGTGTGGACACCTTGTGCAGCACATAGCCTTGACTTGATGATTGAGGATGTGGGGAAGCTCGATTGGGTGAGCCATGTATTTTCAGTTGCATCTAGCATGGTGAACTTTGTCACAAAGAGGCCAAAGGTTTTGAGCACGTACAAGGCCATTAGTGATCTTGAGTTTCTAAAGCCCTCCAAAACTCAGTTTGAATATATGTTTATCGTGGTGGAGAGACTAGTGAGAGTGCGATATGGCTTGTTGCACACTGTTGCGTGTCGTGAATGGACAGCATGGGAGGACAACGACGAGCCCAAGTCTATAGCATTCTCTCGTATGGTCATGAGAGATACTTGGTGGCAGGATGGAGAGGGACTTGTGAAGGCACTTCAGCCCATGTATAGTGTCCTTCGGCTCACAGACATGGAGGGGAGTACCATTGGGCTGCTTTATGAGTTCATTGACAAAATTGGTGAAGCTCTCAATGATTGCACTACCTTGTCGCCTGACAGGTGCTCACCCTTGGGCTTTAACTTTAGTCTTTGAGTCTTCCTAAAAGTAATTTTATAAATCTTGATCTCTTATGTATGTCACATGTAGAGTTCAAGATATTAACGAGATATGGAATCGGCGTTGGGATTGGTTTCATAGGCCATCCATGCTGTTGCTCACATTTTGCATCCCCTTTGGAGGAATGAGGAGCAATACCAAAATGAGGAGCTAGAGTCAAGATGGACCGAGTACATTACCAAGTTGGTGGGATTGGGAGGTGATATAAAGCTTATGAGAAAGCTTGAGGATGAGCTTCTCATTTACCGCAACGGTAACCATATGTTTGGGCGAGCTACTACGTTGCTCAGGGAGACACAGTTGAAGCCAGTGTCTTGGTGGGAGAGATACGGTATTGGGACACCCAACTTGGTAAGGTTCTTTTTTTTTCTTCTTTTTTTCTTTTTTTCAGAAAGAGACTTCTATTAAGTATGAGAAAAACATACAACAATCACAGCTATAAGCCGGAAGAAAATAGAATCACCCCAATATGTAAGGTGATTTCAACTACTGAGGAGCATCATGATGCCATGTAAGACCTGTGGTACTAGAGGAAAAGAAGATGCCATGGTCCCATTCCCGCATAAATATCACACGCTTTGCCAGCGCAGTACGAGAGGCCCCTAAATGCGAGCCCAAGTAGCCATAAGAGTGTGGATGATATCACCCCATATAGTACTAATGCACTGAGACCCAAAAATCTGGACACCCTCAATAGCCTCCGTGCATCTAGCTCTCCAGATTTGCCATGCTCTAATACTGGCAATAATCTCCCAACTGGTGTCAATCCTCTGTCTAGGGGGTGTATAATCAGAATGAGGAACATCCTGCAATAAACCATGCTGGGCAATACCTCTACGAATGAAAAAACAGAATCTGTACCACTACCCTCATAAAAAAGTTGCGGACCGGATTGGGAGAGCCAAGCAACTGCCCCCCAAGTCACATGCATGGCTCGGCCACTCAATTTGCCCATAAGTTGGGCTACGTGACCCCAAATCTGTTGTGCAATGCTGCATCCCCATAGACAATGTTGTACGGACTCAGAATTTGCCGCACATCTAGGACAGGAAGGTGCTACACCGAAAACTGATATCCACGGATTGGTGGGGAGACCACCATGTAAGAATAACCAAAAGAAATGAGAGATCTGGCTCCTTCTGTATGAGTGCCAAAGTCTATGCCAATATCTGCGCTGTATCACTGGAGAAATATCATAGCTCTCCAAATGAGTCCTGAGAGTAGGGATCCCATGCATCTGTCGAGTGAGGAGAAGCCTGGCATTCCGAACAAACTGAAAAAAAGGAAGGCTTTTCAAAGGATCGAAGGTATCAATCCACTCCCACTCTCCTGGATCCCACTGAAGATATCTAATAGGACTGCCACCATATAACCACAAACACCAAGAGCCATGAGTCACTATCTGAGGAGAAGGGTCAATGAACCAGTGCTTCCCCGAGCGACCAACAATCCTCACTGGACTAAGCCTAGTATTTGGTATAATCTCCTCCATACTACATCTCCTCAATCTCCCACCAGGCATGATAGAATAAATGAGGAAATCTGTATCCTCCTGGCCTAGCAGAGCAATGACTTGCAGACGTATGCCTATCCTCGAAAAAACTCCCAACCAACTCGGATGATAGTCTCCATGAAAGGTCCCAGAAAGCCACTCATGCGGAATAGCTGCATCAATCTGATCAATACGAATGCGAGAGCCCCTAAGATGCTGAGTGGATGTAACTCTCCGATCTTCCGGAAGACTCTTAAAGATCTTCCAAGCAAGAACTATGTATGCGCATCTCTCCCATCCTGCCCATTGCATATAACGAGATGCACCAAGTGGCCGACCAGCCTCATCCCTAATGAGGTCGTTCCACATAATAGGTTGTCGGTCAGCCTCGTCCAAAGACCTAGGAAGCCTTTGTCGCAAAAAATATCTCATGCTTCTCCATGCTCTGACAATGGCTGCAATAAGAGGGGAAGATGGTGCCCTAATATCAACCTCTGTGAACAAAAAACTGGTGTTAGGCATCCAGTCTCTCCCGACCCTGGGTGTACATCTAGAAATCTGAGACAAGAAAAAATCCTTTCAAGGCTCAGTGCCTGGTAGGAAACCTCTGACCACAAGTTTGCAAAGCAACGCCCTACACTGAACATCCGGATTGATAATATTCAAGCTCCCCTCTCTTTTGGGCTAAATAACTGTGAGCCAAGCTACACTGGCACGAGTGTCTGAGGTGCCATCCAAGCCCGACCAAAGAAAATTGCGGATCAATCTCCGCAATTGGCCAATGCACGCACAAGAGAAGCACCAACAAGAGGCAATAAACCAAGCTGAGGCAAGCAAAACCTGATTAGCCACCAAAGCTGTGGAGGCTAAATCTAATCTCCTGGAGCTCCAATGGAGGAACTTCTTCCGGATACTCATAAGTACCGGAGCAAACTGCTGTGCAGAAGAAATATCAACCCCAACTTGGCATCCCAAATATCTAGCAGTGCATCCTCTGCTGATCCAAGTAAAACCAAGCTCTGCACCCCAATCAACTCTCGGTGAATCACTAACCCAAAAACCAATAGATTTGTGCCAAATAATGAGTGTCCCTGCTGCCAAACAAAACTCCTCTAGTGCTACCCGGAAGGAACATAAGCATATATGTGAAGCCTCCAAAAACAGGGCTGTGTCATCAGCTAACTTAGAGTCAACCAACTCCTCATGACTACAAAGAGGCAACCTCAATCTTGAAATACCAGCTGTGGAGCGGAGAAAGATGCTCATGGCCTCTGCAACTATGATATATAATAAAGGGGCTAATGGGCAACCCTGTCGTACTGAGCGAGAAATCTGAAACCGCTCTCCTCTATCACCGCAAGCAAGAACTCTACTGTGGGCATCACGATATTTGCATGAAACTCCCTTGATCCAACTCTGAGAGAAGCCCATATGACTAAGAGTACCCTCAAGGAAGTCCCAATCCACTCTATCATAGGCCTTCTCAAAATCCAAGAGCAGAATGGCTAAGGGCTGATTGCTCGCTTTAGCCCATTCGACGGCCTCCCAAAACAAGAAAATGTTATCAAAGATGCTCTTGCCGTGTAAGAATCCATTCTGGGTATCATGAACAACATCCTGCAAAATTGGCTGCAAAACCTGATGCTCACTGCCTTAGCAAGAATCTTATTGGCAGTCCCAAGTAAGGTGATAGGTCTCCACTAGTCAATCAATGTCTTATCCCCGCTCTTAGGAAATAAGCCCCTCAGTGAGAGAAGAAGGCATATAACCTGTGTCCCACATCTCCTGCAAAGCCGATGTTATCTCAACCCCAATCTCATCCCAAAAAGTAGTGAAAAAAACAGGGGAGAGGCCATCCACCCCTGGACACTTACCATGAGGTAAGGCATGAAGAGCATGACTGAACTCCTGCATAGAAAAAGGGGCATCCAGAGCGGCACACATCTCCTCGGTGATCAAATGTGGCGATGCATTCCAAACCTTCCTCTGTGCCCTATGTCTCAGATCAGAATGCGGCTCAGCACTAAGAAGCTGGCAATAGAAATCGGTGGCAATCTGTCTAACCATAAGAGGATCTGAGTGAAGAGTGCCATGTGAATCCTGCAACTGCCTAACACTATCTCTGGCATGAGATCGGCCGTGAGAAGCAAAGAAATGTTTGTTACATCTGCCACCCATCTGTGTCCAAAAGGATTCCTTGGCATGGAAACGGTACTCCGCGCGCTTCTCAAGAGAGTGATGAAGTTCTGCTCTAACAGTACATAAAGAATCTGCAACCCATTGAGCATGAGGATGTTTCTCGTGCTCTTTCTGTAAGACAGCCAATCTATGTCTAATAGCCCTTTCTAAGTCCAAGGCCTCTTGCCTCTTAGACAGGGCACATGTGTGATAAAAGTCACTAATATCACAAAGAGTAGAGGCCACGCTTTGAGAGGCCTGTAAGAAGTCATGAGATCTCCAAATTTCAAGCATACGACGCGATAGTTCTGCATCTGAAAACAAATGATCAAGGATGCGTACATGGGGTGCTGATCCATGGCAATTCGGATCTCTAATACATAAAACCACTGGGCAATGATCTGATTTGGAGGTGCCTGTAGCAATCAAAGTATGTCTACCTCTGTCAAGCACCCAATCATCCACATAAAATCTATCTAACCGTACATAGATACATCCTACATCTCTTCTCCTGTTAGACCATGAATAAAGAAGAGTGGATGGACTCCTCAAAATGTCATCCTCATGCCAACAATCTCTACCATGAATAGAGAGTATAAACCTCTCCCAAGACACTCTTTCAAGAGGATGCACCAAGCCCTCATGTCCACCTCTTTTATCTGTTGGCATCTCAACCATGTTAAAATCCCCACCAATAATCCAATGGTCGGCAAGAGGCATCAATGTAGTGAGATTTCCAAAAGGCAATCCTTTCACCTCTATGGTTAGGAGCATAGAGGTTGAGAATACCAATATGTGTAGTACCCTGCATAAGAAGGATCCACTGCACTCTCGCACGCAAAATGACACCATGTCCAATGATGCAAGGCAAGATCAAAGCTGAAACAGAGATACAAACACCACCCTTGGTACCAACAGCCGGTGACCAAAAGGCGTGTCCCGAGAGAAGCTTGCCTGATCTCCCACACTGACTAGCATCCAATTTATGCTCTTGCAAGAGCAATATATCCACAGGTCCACCTGTGACTGCACAATGAAGTTGGGTTTTTACAATTTGTTTCCGTCGACGCGAAAAAAAACCCCCAAGACCCTGAATGTTCCAAGAGGCAATCCTCATAAAGACTCAGAGTAGGAATGACCAGATCTCGTGGTCGACGAAGGACCCCCTTTAGAGGTGGAAGTACGTCTCGCATAGGTAAGGGAGGGAAAATCTGACGATGTAAACCTTACCTCTCTTTCCCACTCCGGGGAAAAGCCAGGGCTAGTCCTCGGAACTGGAGAGGTACCATGACAATGCGAATGTGCAACATCATCCTCAAGGGTGCAATCATCCTGTAACTATAATGCAGCATCCTCCTGTGAGGGATCCAGATCATGTGCCTGCAAGGCCTCATCCTCCAAAAAAGGATCAACATCCTGTGAGGCAAGAGCTGCATAGGGGTTAGGGTGCTCCATAGGGGGTGTGGGTGAAGAGGCAGGTACGGGGGTCCAAGGGTGCCTGCCATCCCTAACCACAACCCAACGCTATGTGGTCTGCTGTGGCAAAGGAGCAAGTGGAGTCTCGGCATCTGCAGAAGGCCTCTGATGGGGGCAGGACCACGCCGCCTCCTAGCATGGCCCCTCGATCTGGGACAATCTCTAGCAATGTGACCCTATCGACGACAAATCCGACACTGGTTAGGTCTGCCGGCAATCTCCATCCTCTGGCGGAAATGAGATCCGTCAGGTCTCTGAAGCATAACATGATCATCAGTAATCGATGGATCAGGAACAAGCACAAGGACCCAGGGTACACCTTTTTGCAGCTGAGCTACCTAAACGCCTTTGGTCAAAATCGGTCAACACTACGGTGTACCTTCTGAACCGTTGCCCCACAGTCGTTGTTCCCCAGAGGACTCCGTTTGAGGCATTTTTTGACAAAAAGCCAACCGTTCCCCATTTCCGTGTCTTTGGGTGTCGTGCATACACTCACACTCCGAATGACACAAGGGGCAAGCTTCAGCCAAGAAGTGAGTTGCTCATTTTTGTGGGCTATTCTTCTAAATCAAAGGCTTACAAAGTTCTTGATCCAAGATCAAACAAAGTCTTCGTTCGTCGAGACGTTGTCTTTGATGAACGAGATTTACTTCGCCTTCCGCTCCCCATACCAACTGAACAAGAATCTCAAACTATGCCACATGAACCCCATCAGTCACCTACAACTTCGCCTCTTGAGGAGGCTTCCTCCTCCCCACAGCCACCCAAGGACCCTTTACCTCGTTGGTATCAACAAACCATGCGTGATTCTGGCATGCTTCCCCATGATACCCCTTTGGATGGTCCTCGTCGGTCCACCAGACTCGCTCCTCGTGCCTCATTCGCCTCTATCTTTTCCACAGACTATGTGGCGCATGATGAGCCAACATCCTAGAAAGATGCTATCAAACTTCCATCCTGGAAATAGGCTATGGAACTAGAACTCGAAAGCATTGACCGTAATGGCACGTGGTCCCTTGTGGATTGCCCTCGTCATAAGAAGGTCATTGGAACCAAATGGATCTTCCGCACCAAATTTAAAGCCGATGATACCTTGGACAAATACCAAGCCCAGCTTGTTGTGCAAGGCTTTCACCAAAAAGAAGGCATTGATTTCAACGAGACCTTTGCACCCACTTCTCGAATGACGACAATCCATCTTTTACTCAATCTGGCTGCTCTCACCACAAATGGCTAGTCTATCAGATGGATGTTAAGAGTGCTTTTTTAAATGGCATTCTCGAAGAGGTGGTCTATGTTGACCAACCTCCGGCCTTCCCGCTCCCCGGGTTTCAGGACAGTCTTTCACTTGCATAAAGCCCTTTATGGGCTTAAGCAAGCCCCCCGAGCGTGGTATCATTGCATCGACAAATTTTTTCGCAGCCAAGGTTTTCAACCATCTCACCGTGACCCCAATATCTATATTTACACTGATCAGGGGATGGTTTGCTACCTAGTGCTGTATGTCCATGACCTCATTATGTCTGGTTCACATCAAGCCAAAATGGTTGATATCATGGCACAGCTCAGACGAACTTTTGAGATAACTGATCTCGGTCTTCTCTCATATTTCCTTGGCATGGAGGTGGTCCAACATCCTAATGGTATTTTTGTGTCTCAACAGAAGTACTGTCTTCAACTCATTACTTCCTACTTTCCTGATGGTGCTATCCCTGTGGCTACTCCATTGGATCCCACCGTCAAACTATCAAAGGAAGTGGACTCACCACCACATGAAGAGCAAGCCTACCGCCAAGTGGTTGGGAAACTCATCTGGCTCACAAATTCTCGTCCTGATGATATCTCCTATTGCAGTATTTCAATGCTCCTAAGGGGCCACATTGGAGTTTAGCAAATGAGGGTTGTTCGCTATCTAGCAGGTACCTATTTGTATGGACTTCACTACAGTCGTGGGATCACCCTGCGTGGTTACACGGTGGGCTGGTGATTTCGATTCCCGACGTTCTCATGGTGGTTATTTGTACTCCCTTGGATCTGCCCCTTTCTCTTGGTCTAGCAAAAAGCAAGATACCGCTGCAGTTTCTTCCACTGAAGCCGAATATCAGGCCCTCTATGACGCCACCACTGAGGCTATGTATCTTCGTCAGCTTCTTACGGAGATGCACGTCCCCATTGACACCACTTCTATCATCTTCGTCGACAGCCAGAGTGTGATTGCCCTTGCTGACAATCCTATTTTTTCTAACCGTACCAAGCAAGTGGGTGTCCATTTTCATTTTACCAGGGAACACGTTGAGCTTGGTACCATCCAACTCCAATACATTCCTACGGCGGACAACCATGCAGACATCCTTACAAAGTCCGTCAACCGCCCCATCCTCGAGCGTCTTCGTGATTGGATCGGCATCAGTCCACCACCATCATCATCCGCACATTGAGAGAGGGATCTTCCTCTCCTTTCACATTTTTTATCATCATTGTATCGGGCACATGAGTCAGTGAAAACCCCATGAGGGCAGGGCTCATGTGAAAACCCACTGCATTACTTTTTTTTCCATCTTGCATTCCCTATGCATAGCATTCTATTTTTGTGTTTGGTGTGCATGTGTGAATGAAAACCATCATTCATAAGCATTTTCAGCATATTTACATAGCTTAGAACAATCCACCGCAGTCCTTTCTCAGCCTCAGGTGTGCAGCCCTTCCTCATGCCCTTGGGAAGAGTGCATAGGCTCCAGATCAGTTCATTGAGGTGTTTCTACAGCCGTGTACAGTTTAGCCAGGCTTCCGAGATCTTGCGTTTGGCTTATCTACAGTCCACAGTCATTCTCTCTAAAGTAATAAAGCAAATACTATCTCGTTATCGGGATAGGGGGCTCTTCAGTGGGTGATTCGGGACCCAATCTGGTGTACAGTTCTCATATCTCTCTCTCGTATCTCTTTTAAGTTTGAAGTATTAAAGTGGATTGCTAAACTCACGAAACTCAGGATATAGAAGACGGTGTGAGCATTTGTGTGACAGGATCCTTCCAATACAAAGGCTTCCGCTACATATTACATTGGTATCAGATTCAAATTGTCCTAGCGTGGGGCCATCCTTGGATGGTTAGATTGCGTTCCAGCACGACCACCAACTTCAGCATCATGTCTACAGGAGAGAGTACTCATCAGCCGGAAGACGTCTCCCCCGAAGGAGACCATGTTCTTCCGCCTACAGTAGACACCATAGCTCTTCTTAGAGCTCAGAACCAACTGCTCATGGAGCGTCTCCAACTCTTGGAGGCAGCAGCAGCACGTCCTCCTCCGCCTCCAGCAACACCCGACTCCATCTCCCTCTTCTTTCGGATGGAACAACAAAGGAGAGAGGATGAGGCCCAAAGCAAAGAAGAAAAAGCACAAAGACGGGACCATAAGGAAGCCCAACGCAAGATCGACGAAGACCGGTGTCAAGCTGAACTCGCCACTCGGGAACAACAACATGAGCTTGATTGAGAACGTATGTTACTCGAGCACCAACGAGAAAAGGAGGCCATACACTTGAGGTATCAACAGCTCTCCTCAGTCTCCCAGTCATAGGTGTCACCAGCCAGCAGTCCGCAGCAACATCAACCACCGTCATTCGCAGTCAACCAAACTTCAGTAAGTATGATGGTAAGTGTGATCATCATTCATCAGTTAATCAATTTATTCATCAGTTTAATGCTCATTTTCCATTAGCTAGGATCACAGACCCACAAGATAAAGTCCACTTTGCGACTCCCCATCTCACTGGTAAGGCAGTCACTTGGTGGCAGCATTGGTCTAGTATTCATCCAGACCAGGCCACAGGTGTCACAACCTTTGACTGGGACATCTTTGTCCATGACCTGAAGACCAGATTTATCCCGCCCCAGTACATGACCAGTCTGAAAGATGAGTTCTATGGACTCAGACACAACGGATCCCCAGTGCTTCAGTTTTCCGGAAAGGTTATTACTTTAGCACAGCAGTTAGGGCTATTTGCGGAGGCCAAGATGGAGCAACTCATTCGTGGATTGGATCCTAACATTCAGTTCACAGTTCGTAACTTTGAACCCAATACATATGACCGGGCTTTGACTCTCACTCAAAATGAAGAAATGAAGATGAACGGAGGCAAGCCCAAGCAGTCATCACAGTCCAGTACCAAACCCCAACAGGGAAAGGATAATTCGTCTTCTAAAGACACTAAGACAGACAACAGTCCTAGCTCTAGTTCGGGGGGTAAGGAATCCAAGCCTAAGAAAACCCCTGAGGAAAAGGCTCAAGCAGGCATTACTGGAGGTTATCTTCCTCCGAAGGACCAAAGACAGTATCAGTCAAAAAACCGATGTTTTTTCTATCATACCATTGGGCATGGTAAGAAGGATTGTCCACAAAGGCAAGCGGAGCAAGCCTCCAAAGAGCCTTCTGCCACAGTTGCCGCAGTATCTCTCGCTCCTCCAGACCCGCCTGCTACCACAAACGCAGTTCAAATCTTACCTTCTATGCATTCCATGCCATCCGTGGCACTTGATGCTAAGCAGGAGGGTGAGCCAACAACCACACAGAAAAGCCTGAACCGGGCTTATGGCTCTGCCAAGGGCCAACAGTTCATAATCCTTTTTGACATGGGCAGTTCTGAGGACGCCATCTCTCCCCAGTTGGCTACCAACATGAGCTGTACCTTAGTGCCCTATCATTTGGAGGTAGACGGGTTTACACCTAGTCTCCGCACCCACATATCTCAACAAGCACAACAGTTTGCTTTTCAAGTTCAAAAGGCCTCATTCCAACGAGATTTCATTGTCTCTCCTCTTTTGGGATGTGACATGATCTTAGAAATCCAGTGGTTTCGTCAGTATGAACCTATTCCCAATTGGGGACAGGACACCTTTATCATCTCTAAAGGTTTTCCTGAGCCTCATGATTCAGGGAGATAGGAGCATTCTTGGCGTTCCTATGATTTCTCATCTCCAGGCCCGACGAGCTATGTGCAAGGGAGCAGAAGGAGCATTGATTTATGCTTAGACAGCTTCTATCTCATCGATAACCGCTGTCTCATCATCTTCAGTCCCTCAGTTGGCAGATCTCCTTTCTCATTCAGACATTTTTAAGGATGATCTCCTACCCAGTATCCCACAGTTAGCAGAACCTCCTAGCAAGTTTCCCTCTTGTCTTTCCAAGACTTTCAAGGGCAAGCTAGAACAGAAGTCAATTCTCAAACATTTGAAACATGTTCCTTATGGACACATTTTCACAGTCACCACAGACCACCAAGCACTTAAGTGGCTCCCGATGATGCCAAGTGCCCAGTGGAGTGCTCAGCACACTAGACAGGGTCAGCTCTTCCAACAGGTTGGAGGAATGATCACGTACATCCCTCGTCAGCATAACCTAGTAGCAGATGTTCTTAGTAGAAATACCAGTATCCAAACCAGTCAAGAGTCAACCATTCTCAACATCTATGGAAAAGACTTAGAAGATCAGTATGTCGATTCCGCAGAGTTTGGTACTCAACCCAGTTTGGCCCTCAATAGATTCAGCAGTGCCATACAGCAGTACAGTCCCTTCAGACCATAGGCGCAGCCATCTGTACCCTAACGCAGCAGTTCTGTCCTTTCAGCCTACAGGCACCTGCACACAGCACTCTTTCAGGCCCCAGTTCAGTAGGTACCCTCTCTGTTTGAGCATAGATCACCAGCAGCAGGTATTCAGGTCAGTTCAGTCCTGCGCTTGCAGTTCTACAGCAGTTTACCTTGCGTATTCAGCCCTACAGCAGTGCCTCCACCCTTTGTGCATCATCCATACATGCTACAGTCATCTGGTGAAGGTAACATATCATTCATAAGCATTTTCAGCATATTTACATAGCTTAGAACAGTCCACCGCAGTCCTTTCTCAGCCTCAGGTGTGCAGCCCTTCCTCATGCCCTTGGGAAGAGTGCATAGGATCGAGATCAGTTCATCGAGGTGTTTCTACAGCCGTGTACAGTTCAGCCAAGCTTCCGATCCTCCGAGATCTTGCGTTTGGCTTATCTACAGTCCACAGTCATTCTCTCTAAAGTAATAAAGCAAATACTATCTCGTTATCAGGATAGGGGGCCCTTCAGTGGGTAATTCGGGACCCAATCTGGTGATCTCTCTCTCATATCTCTTTAAAGTTTGAAGTATTAAAGTGGATTGCTAAACTCACAATACTCAGGATACAGAAGACGGTGTGAGCATTTGTGTGACAAGATCCCTCCAATACAAAGACTTCCGCTACGTATTACATAAAACACCAGGAAAAAGACTTAGATGAGTATGAAGAGAGGTTGCTGGATCTTCAGGAGCTGCATCAGCTGGCTAGAGAAGAAGTTTTGGACCACTACATCTAGTTAAGCAATAGGAGAGCTGAGCTTTTCAATGAGACAATTAAGGATAAACGCATCAAAGAAGGAGATCTAGTACTGAGGTATAATAACAACTTAGATAACACCTTCCAGACCAAGTTTCAAATCAAGTGGGAAGGTCCTTTCAAGGTTATGCACATTTATGAGAATGGTACTTATCAGCTGTTACCATATTATAGTAGTGATGTGTGTGAACACACTTAGGACCGCCGGGGCACTTTTTCCCTCACTAGGAGGTTTTTTCCCCCGTGCATTGTATATACGCCCATTATCTTTTAGGGTTGGTTATCTTTTATTTTTGACACTCATAATACACTACAGTGTTGTGCTCAAGCTTCCTCATCTTCTTGAAGTTGTGTGTGCATTCCTGCAACCCTAATTCCAACAATTGGTATCAGAGCAGGCTTCCTCCTCCCGGGCAGCATCACCGGCACCTGCCGCTTCATCTCCTCCGATTGCAACGAGGTTTCACGAGCGTCTGCAGGTTAGTATATGCCGTGGGTGAGCCCGTAGGGCTCGTTCGTTTCAGAATTTTGATCTGAAGTCATTTCGCCCTCCGTTTTTGCATTCCAAGTACTGCGCAGGCAAAATCGTCCTACTGTGCAGATTTTCTGTCAAGATTAAAATCTGCAGGACAGGTGCCCATTCGTCTGTTTTGGGCTGTGCTACATAGCACAGGTCGATTTTATACAGGTTTACCTCTTACAGACAGCATTTACATCTAGTAGTACAGTCATTGGCCATGGCTGACAACAATGATGTATTCCGCATGTTGGCTGCTGAGGATAAGTTGGATGGCACCAACTATCCATTGTGGGCATATATGATGCGACATGTATTGGTAGCAAAGGGGTTATGGAACATTGTGCAGGGTATTGATGCACGTCCTATTGTGACTGGGAATGCTGCAAACACATCAGAAACAGGTACTGTTGATGATGGTGCAGGCACAAGTGCTGTAGCAGCTGTTCGAGAACCACCACTTTCAGCAGAGCAGATTCGTTGGGATGGTAGAGATGCGCAGGCTCATGCCTTGATTGCGCTGTCTGTCAAACGTACCATTATCCCACATATTCGCTCCTGCAGGACTTCTAAGGATGCTTGGGATGTACTTGCCACATTGTATCAGGCAAGAAATGAGGCTCGTGTTGCTTATCTCCGAAAACAGTTGGAGAGTGAGCATATAAACGAAGGTGATTCTATGGATAGCTTTTTGACAAAGATCAAGGATTTCAAAGAGCAGCTCATTTCTGCAGATGAAATCCTGTCAGACAGTTCACTTGTGCAGACTGTTTTGAATGGTCTACCAGATTCTTATCAGGGTTTTGCTTCCACTCTTCGCTTGATGATGAAAGGCAATCCCAATGCCTTATCATTTGAGGAGTTAGTTTCTGTTTTGCTGCAAGAAGACCAGTCAAGGCAAAACAGGAATATTATGCGTGTCGCAGATCAAGCTTTCGTTGCTAGTCAGAGAAGCGGGAAAGGTAAAGCTGGCTTTTCTTCTAGTAAGCAGAAATCTGCAAATGCTGCGCAACCAAAGAAGGAAGACAAAGATGAGAAGAAGGGTGACAAACAGAAGACATTTTGCAAGTACTGTAAGGGAAATGATCATGTCATCAAAGCGTGTCCTAAGCTGGCTGCGAAAGAGGCTAAGAAGAAAGAGGCTGGTATGGCTGTTGCAGATGCCTCTCCTTCTAACAATGAATCTGCTAATGTTGTGCTAGATACAGAATGGGCATTCAATGCGCAGTGCAGTTATGACCCATCTTTGCATGACACATGTATGTCTGCAGTAGATTCAGATGCATGGTACTTTGACAGTGGTGCCACTAAGCATATCACCTCGCAGCGCAGTTTATTCACTTTCCTTGAGTCTGCTCCCACAGGGAATACTGTCACTTGTGCCAATAACTCCTCTTATCCCGTTGAAGGAGTTGGACAGATTGTGCTGAATGTTGCAAATGGCAACACCTTTACACTTTTTGATGCATTGTATGTGCCAGGGATCAAAAAGAATCTGCTGTCAGTCTCCGCATTTGCCAAAACAGGTTTGGTTGTAAAATTTGTGGATGACAGATGTACTGTTCATGATCTCTCTTGTGGTGACATCATTGTAGCATCTGGTTCACTATGTCGAGGGCTGTATAAGCTCAATATGGATGGCAAATGTGTAGAGGATTCAGCATGTGCTATTATGGATACGCAGGCTATTTCAGATGCAAAACTGTGGCATGCACGTTTTGGTCATCTGAATTTTGCAAGTTTGCTGCGCCTGCAGAAATCTGAAATGGTGTCTTCTTTGCCTAAGCTTGAGGCACCTGTCAAGCATGTTTGTGAGGGCTGCATATTGGGTAAAATGCAGCGTGCTTCCTTTCCCAAAGATGGATCAGTGAGAGCTGAACGCAGATTGCAGCTTGTTCACAGTGATGTTTGTGGTCCCATGCAAACTCCATCATTTGGAAACTACCTTTACTTCGTGACTTTCATTGATGATTTTACCAGGCATGCATGGGTATATCCTTTGAAGGCAAAGTCCGAAGTGTTTTTGTGCTTCAAACAGTTTTTGGTTATGGCTGAAAATGTGTCAGAAAGTAAGATGGGCACCCTCTGTTCAGATCGAGGGGGGGAGTATATGTCTTCAGAATTTAATGCATTTCTGGCTGAGCGTGGGATAAAACACCAATGTACAGTGCCGTATACACCACAGCAAAATGGTGTGGCTGAGAGAAAAAACAGGTCTCTCATGGAAATGGCAAGATGTATGGTTAAGAGTCAAAGTCTACCACATGGTTTTTGGCTTGAGGCTGTCATGTGTGCCACTTATGTACTAAACAGGTGTCCCACCAAAGCATTACAGGTTGTCACTCCATATGAGGCTTGGCATAGCCGCAAGCCATCTGTTGGCCATTTACGTGTTTTTGGTTGCCTGGCATATGCATTAGTGCCTGTGCAACATCGCAGAAAATTGGATGACAAAGCTGTCAAATGTATTTTTGTTGGATATAGTGCTGAGAGCAAAGGCTATCGTTTGTATCATCCACAGACAAAGCGCATTTTGGTTAGCCGTGATGTTGTATTTGTGGAAGATGCAGTTCAGCCCTTGGTTTCATGTACTAAGGAGACAGATATCAGCTCACGTGATGTCTATGATACATTGTTGCCTCTTTTCAGTGGTGCACAGTCAAGTGCAATACCTCATGAGGCAGTTTTTCAGCCTATGCAGGTTTTAAATGATGGCACAGATCAGCCTATATCTGATGCAGATGTGCATGATGCACTTGAGGATGAGAGACAAGAGATTGAGGGCTCTAGGAATATGCCTAGATGGCTGGTGCAGACTTTGCGTGACAGCAAGTTGGATGCCCCTTTGTCTAGTCGCACTCGTTCTGGCTCTCATGGTGCCTCTTATGCGTCAGATTGTTATGCATTGGCTGTTTCTAGTATGTGCGATGAAAGTGAGCCTGTTTCATTTGATGAGGCACAAAGTTCAGAAAATTGGATGGCTGCTATGCAAGCAGAATACGATGCTATTATGAAGAATGGTACATGGTCTTTATGTGACTTGCCCCCTGGCAAGAAGGCCATTGGCACTAAGTGGGTATACAAATTGAAGCGTAAGCCTGATGGCACAGTGGATCGCCATAAGGCTAGGCTTGTTGCAAAAGGTTATGCTCAAGAGAAGGGCATTGATTTTGATGAGACTTTTGCTCCCACATGTCGTATGACCACTGTTCGTAGCATCTGTGCATTAGCAGCTCATAATGGTTGGAATGTACATCAGCTGGACATAAAGACTGCGTTCTTAAATGGAGATTTGCATGAGGAGGTGTATGTATCGCAGCCTCGTGGTTTTGTTCAAAGAGGGCAGGAAAACAAAGTGTGCAGGTTAAAAAAGGCTTTATATGGTTTAAAGCAAGCTCCACGAGCTTGGTATGAAAAAATACATGCATATTTGACTGCACATGGGTTTCAGAATAGTCCAACAGAAAGCACTTTGTATGTTAAACGTGTGGATGGTGTACATCTAATCATTGCTCTCTATGTCGATGACATGCTGCTCACAGGACCAAATGAGAGTCATATTGCTGATTTTAAGGCTGATTTGAATGCCTCTTTTGAGATGTCAGATTTGGGGCATTTGCATCATTATTTGGGGATACAATTTAAGCAGTGTGATGGAGGTATTGCTTTGTGTCAGACAAAGTATATTGAAACATTGTTGCGGAGATTTGGCCTTGAAGACTGCAAGCCTATTGCTACTCCAATGGAGACAGGTTTGAAGTTGAGTCTTCATGATGCTGGAGATCACTTTGATGTCACACTCTATCAGACAGCTGTTGGTTGCCTCATTTATGTATGCATTACGAGGCCAGACATTCAGTTTGCAGTCTCACAGGTGAGCAGATTTATGCATAGCCCAGGCATTAAGCATTGGCAGGCAGTGAAGCGTATCTTTCGCTATTTGAGTGGTACTCGGCATCTTGGGTTGTTTTATCCCAAGGGGGGATCATTGCCGCCAGATTTACATGTTTTTTCAGATTCTGACTGGGCTGGTTGTTATGACACACGCGTGTCCACGAGTGGTTTTTGCTTCATGCTTGGAAGCTCATGCATATCATGGTTGAGCAAGAAGCAGCCTACTATGGCCACTTCTAGTTGTGAAGCTGAGTACAGGGCAGCTTTCACAGCTACGGTTGAGTGTGTGTGGCTCAGACGCCTTATGGCTGATTTGGGTGTTGGGCAGCCATCTGCCACCACCATCTTCACTGACAGTCAGAGCGCATTGGCAGTTGCGCGGAACCCAGTGTTCCATGCTCGTACGAAGCACATTGAGGTGCACTATCATTATGTCAGGGAGAGACTCTCTGCAGGAGAGATCAGTTTGGCTTATGTGCCAACACAGGATAACCTTGCAGACCTTTTCACAAAGGCTCTGCCTCGTGAAAAGTTCGAAGCTTTTCGCAAAGCTTTGGGCTTACTCCCTTTTGTGGATTCGTCCACATAGCTAGACACTTCCCTATACATGAGTGCTAGCTCTTGTTCACCGCATCACTCCAGGGGGGATTTGTTACCATATTATAGTAGTGATGTGTGTGAACACACTTAGGACCGCCGGGGCACTTTTTCCCTCACTAGGAGGTTTTTTCCCCCGTGCATTGTATATACGCCCATTATCTTTTAGGGTTGGTTATCTTTTATTTTTGACACTCATAATACACTACAGTGTTGTGCTCAAGCTTCCTCATCTTCTTGAAGTTGTGTGTGCATTCCTGCAACCCTAATTCCAACATCAGCTTGTAGATTTGGTTGATCAGCTCCATTCAAAAAGAGTCAATGGCTACAGACTAAAGCCATATTAGAGCAAAATCATGACAGTACAAAAAGATTCAGAGACAATGAATTGCTGCAGAAGAACATGAAGAAGCTTGTTGGGACCTGGATACACTTTTTGTTGAGGATTGTTTCAACGAGTCCATAGAATCTGGTTGAGCACAAATGCTCTAACCATAGGGGGTCTAGCAAAATATTATAGGATTTTTTGTGGCCCAGGGTTTGTTGTGAGCTGTGCAGTTTTCTTAAATTCACAGAAGGTCAAGTTGTGTGGAATTGAAGAGTTCTATTGTTTGTTTTGAATCTCTCAATGTTGTTTGGATAGAATTCTATTGAAGGAAAAGCTGTGTGAAGAGCTGACCTTGGTTGAGTCTGTGCTGGCTCAGTTAGCTTGTGTAGGGATCAACCATAATTAGTTGTACATCAGAATAATCAATAGGTGGTGTAGGGACCTTGATTTGACTTGTTTGAGTTGAGGGGAAGTGATTCTAAGTCCCAGCTAATTGTTGGAGGTCTTTCAAAGGTCAGCTATCAGTAGTCAAAAGACTCTCTGGTCTAACAAGGTTTCTGTAGCAGTAGTGAGACACTTGTTGTCAGCTGAGTGGTTATAAGGTTGGGTCTTGGCTTGGTTTAAGTGTTTTGAGGCTTTAGAAGTGTGTGTGATATTCCTTCAAATAAAGAGATACCTGAGGATTTATGGATGTCTGAGGATATATGGGGAAAATTCTGATTCACTGTAGGCTTCTGAGGCAGACATTTCTGTGTCAGATTTTTGAGGCAAAACTCAGCAAGTAAAAGTTCAAAGAAAGGTTGGAAGAGGATCGACAGATTATCCATGAAGGTCTAGGGAGTTGTGGAAATTAGGTCAACTGATGCTGGAGGATTGTAGAGGATCCTAGAGGACCCATCTTGGATTGGGATAAGCCATCAGAATTTGCAAGCAAGTAGACAGTTAGTATCTAATTTGTTTGAGGTAGCCAAGAGGTTGGGAGGGTACTGAAGTATTGAATTGTGTCAGCTAAGGATCAGGGGACGTCAGTTGAAAGTGTTGGTGCCCTCTATTGATGTTTCTGCCGGGTTGTGGTGCTAGTGATAGTTTCCTCCCCATAGTGGTGTGCTCCGAACGGGGCTTTAAAGGCAGGTTCTCCCGGACACATCAACGTGTTTAGCACTCTTTCCATATGGATATTGTGGATTATATTATCAAACTTACAAGCAAGCTATATGGAGATATATCTCGGGATATCTTAAGGATATGGTGAGAAGATATTTCTTTTGGCTGCATGACCAAACTGGCAAAGAAAAGCAAGTATACTTTGAGTTCGCAAAGTTGATGCTTTTGTTATTTACTATGAAGTGCTTTTGATGTTCACTAACCCTTGTATAGCCATGCAAGGAGAACAGTGTTGTTGTTTGCCTTGAGATCGTTTCAAGAAACTTGGACTTATGGAACTCATGGTTCACATACCCTGTATAGTGTTCTCTTATCTTACATGCTCTCCTGAAGATTGTGTCTACCATGTGTGGGTGGAACAATAGAGAGCAGATGGAAGGGAACATGGACACTTCAGAGGGTAGTGTCAAGCACAACATACCCTGTGTAGTGTTCTCTTGTCCTACGTACTCTCTTGAAGATTATTTCTACCATGTGTGGGTGGAATAATAGAGAATAGATGGAAGGGAACATGGGCACTTCAGAGGGTAGTGTGAGTTGGTGGCCGAAATGCCTACACACTATTGGTGGCCGAAATGCCTATAAACTATGTGTAGCAGAAATTCTTATGGAACACCAGGCTATCTATGCTTACAAGTGATTGTGATATCTTATTACTTGAGCCCACCTCTTATCCAAGGTGTGTGGTCAAAGTACCAACACGAAATGCAAGTGGTAGAGTGGACATGACACCTCGTTGGCACAAGACTTATGTCTACGCCGCCAAGGGTCATGTGGACTGACGCCTTGTTGGCAAGAGACTTATTTTGTCTTCCCAATTTATTTTGGGACATGATTATAATACCTGGACTTTTAGGGACTATTTTGTCTCGCCCATTTATTTTGGGTCATGATTATGATATCTGGACTTATGGGACTATTTTGTCTCGCCCATTTACTTGGGACATGATTATGATATCTAGACTTATGGGACAGTTTTGTCTTGCCCATTTATTTGGGACATGGATTCTTTCAGTTATATTGGATTTTGAGACTGTCTCATCTCGGCCACTTAATGGGAGATGATTATATCTTGGATGTATGGCTTGAAGCTTAAAGTTGCGGACAACTTCTAAGAAGCTAGGGATTTTGAGACTGTCTCATCTCGGCCACTTAATGGGAGATGATTATATCTTGGATGTATGGCTTGAAGCTTAAAGTTGCAGACAACTTCTAAGAAGCTAGGGAGGATGTCACCAACCTGGATATTTCCCAATATGAAAGGGGTCGGGTGGACACCAGGACGTTACTCCGATCGAAATTCCGTTCACGTCATTACGTTTGGAATTGAGCAAATGGGAGGACATGCCAAAGCACATTTGGCAAAAGGTCTACTAGTTGGGATATTTTTAAAGGTAAAGATTATGGGAGAACCATCTCTTAGATTGGGACATGTGGCAAGAAAGTGGATCAAATTGAGACAAGTGGCCTCACACTTGTCACTTTGGTCTACTCGACTACATGTCTGTGCTGCAAAGGGAACGCAACACAACCCTTGACCATTGAAACAAATTGCTAACAATGTGAATGCTCATAAGAAGGGAAATAAGGAATCTGCAGCGTTGGAAGCTGAAATGATAGATGAAGATTGAAAAAAACGTCCAAAATTGATGTGCAAACTAAATCTTAAAGGAACAAAATACATGGCTGAAAATTGGTTATGTAGACATACTCTAGAAACCCCATTGGGTTGCAACAGAAATGTGCTCTTGATACCAATGTCATCATACAGTATACACAAACATGGTTCAGAAAACTACTTTAAAGCACAAAAATGAGGGTACAGAAGAGGAAGAGATGAAAGAGTACTGGCAGCGGGAGACATGATTATTCTCTCGACCTAAAATATTGTAGAATGCTAAGCTGAATAGATCTTACAAACTTAAAAAGAATCTTGCAGCATCTGCTAAGAACTAAACTATACTGGCTGAACACTTCAGCTCTCAAAGAACAACGTTATGAACAGAGCAAGAAAATCTTTTGTAATCCAGATTTGCCAACTACTGAAATTTATTGCAATTGCACTGAACTGATCTGCGTCCTCTATTCAGGCAGGAACTAAGGCCCTAATTTCGCTACCCTTCAAGACTGGTTCTCTCTCCCTTGGCTGCTCCAAGGACCAAAAGACTTGTAGAAGATATGTAGAGTGGGGAAAGAGGGATTGTACTTATAGACTACCAGAAGGTAAGTGTGTACTTACTTTCGTTTACAATAACTTGCATTACTGCATAGACTGCATTCACACTGGCATGGATTTGGTAGGCACCCTACTCTTGCCCATTCGGGGCACCTTTCTGCCGAATCATGGGCTCTTTTGCCTATTTTTTAGATAATGGTCACAATATGCACTGATTCCTCTGCTGCATGCATCTAAGTGTTGAAGCTCATGCATGTCACACCTAAGTCATATTCCTAGAATGGCACATGCATCTGAGTGTTGGAATTGGTGTCTTGTGGCACTCGGGAAACTGTTGGCGGCATATCAAGGCCCTTAAGGCTGCAAGATAGCTGCAATTCTGGTCTGTAAATTTCTTTTATTTAATGGCTCTCCGCATGCAATTCTCCTTAGAATCTTTTTCATGCTCCCATGGCCAATGTATGATGCCTCAAGGAAGTACATTCCTTTCTAAACATGCAACCCTTGTAAGAACTATGCATGCAAAACTTGCACTACAGCATGATATTATATATGTCTTTGCCTTGGCCTCATATTCTCATGGGAGACATAATACAGGTGACAACTATCCCCCTCTTACACCTACTAGCCATGCCACTAATCTTCTAACAATACACTCTACTTGTACCTTGTTTTATCTGCTAAGGTTTTTTTCCCGAAATTTTCCAAGCATCACCTGAAGTTCGAGCACATGCATGTAATCAGAAGGCTCTTGATATAGTTTGTGATTATACATATGGCATGGCCGTCTCTAGTTCATTCAGTTGCTCTAGCAGCACTATGTGATTGCGTGGTCTTCTTTAGTCTATAGTCTTGAAGACTAGCAAGACCATGATCAGAGCAAAATGTGGTTCCTTTGATGATGAAAAGTGACTTTTACAAAAACTAGCAAGGCCATAGGCAGGTCAACCCCCTTGAATGAGATCCGTGACCGATTTAGCCACCCCAAAGACTACATGTTTAGCAACCAAGTCGGATAATAAGGCACTGGAAAATAATGCAAAGGACTAAGAATTGTACTTGTCCATTGGAAACCGATGCCCCTGAGGCAGAGGTACGACATGGTGATCAGCATAGAAAGCCACCAGGCTGGATCCTTTTCCAGCTTCA